>NC_058135.1:12320308-12376236 GCF_016433145.1 Gracilinanus agilis | reverse complement strand
TCTTTCCTTTCCCACAGATCTGACAAGTAAACTATTCTGTGTTCACTTAACTTATTTATAGTTTCCCTCTTTATATTCAAGTAATTCACCCATTCTGAATTTATCTTGGTGTAGGGTGTGAGATGTTGATCTAAACCTAATCTCTCCTATATTGTTTTCGAAATTTCCCAGCAGTTTTTGTCAAATAGTGGATTCATGTCCCAAAAGTTGGGCTCTTTGGGTTTATCATACACTGTCCTGCTGATGTCATTTACCCCAAGTCTATTCCACTGATCCTCCCTTCTGTCTCTTAGCCACTACCATATTGTTTTGATGACTGCTGCTTTATAGTATAGTTTAATATCTTGTACTGCTAGGCCCCCTTCCTTCACATTTTTTTTTCATTTCCCTTGATATTCTTGATCTTTTGTTATTCCAAATGAAATTTGTTATAGTTTTTCCTAATTCAGTAAAGAAGTTTTTTGGTAGTTTGATAGGTATGGCCCTAAATAGTTAAATTAATTTAGGTAGAATGACCATTTTTATTATGTTAGCTCATCCTACCCATGAGCAACCAATGGCTTTCCAATTGTTTAGATCCAGTTTTATTTGTTTGGAAAGTGATTTGTAGTTGTTTTTGTGTAATTGCTGTATTTGTTTTGGTAGATAGATTCCCAAGTATTTTATATTGTCTAGGATGATTTTAAATGGTTTTTCTGTTTCTACCTCTTGCTGCTCTAATGTTTTGGAAATGTATAGAAATACTGATGATTTATGTGCATTTATTTTGTATCCTGCAACTTTGCTAAAGTTGTTGATTATTTCTACCAGCTTCTTAGTTGATTCTCTAGGATTTTTTAAGTAGACCATCATATCATCTGCAAAGAGTGATAGCTTAGTCTCCTCATTGCCTATTTTGATACCTTCAATTTCTTTTTCTTCTCTAATTGCTACTGCTTGTGTTTCTAGTAGTATGTTGAATAATAGAGGTGATAATGGGCATCCTTGTTTCGCTCCTGATCTTATTGGGAAGGCTTCTAATTTATCCCCATTGCATATGATGTTTGTTGATGGTTTTAGGTATATACTGTTTATTATTTTTAGGAAAGGTCCTTCTATTCCTTTACTTTTCAGTGTTTTCAATAGGAATAGATGCTGTATTTTGTTCAAGGCTTTTTTCAGCATCTATTGAGATAATCATGTGATTTTTGTTTGTTAGACTGTTGATATGGTTAATTATATGGATGGTTTTCCTGATGTTGAACCATCCTTGCATTCCTGGTATAAATCCCACCTGATCATGGTGGATGATCTTCTTAATTACTTGCTGGAGTCTCTTTGCTAGTATTCTATTTAAGATTTTTGCATCTATGTTCATTAGGGAGATTGGTCTGTAGTTTTCTTTTCTCTGTTTTTGATCTCCCTGGCTTTGGAATCAGTACCATATTTGTGTCATAAAAGGAATTTGGTAGGACTCCTTCTTTGCTTATCATATCAAATAATTTGTATAGTATTGGGATTAGTTGCTCTTTGAATGTCTGATAGAATTCACTTGTGAATCCACCAGGCCCTGGTGTTTTTTTCTTAGGGAGTTCTTTGATGGTTTGTTCAATTTCTTTTCCTGATATGGGATTATTTATTTATTCTATTTCTTCTGCTGTTAATCTAGGCAATTTATATTTTTGTAAATATTCATCCATATCTCCTAAATTGTTATATATATATATTGCCATATAGTTGGGCAAAATAGTTTTTAATGATTGCCTTAATTTCCCCTTCATTAGAGGTGAGGTCTCCCTTTTCATCTTTGATACTATCAATTTGGTTTTCTTCTTTCCTTTTTTTTATTAGATTGACCAGTACTTTGTCTATTTTATCTGTTTTTTCAAAATACCAGCTTCTAGTCTTATTTATTAATTCAATAGTTCTTTTACTTTTGATTTTATTAATTTCTCCCTTGATTTTTAGTATTTCTAATTTAGTTTTCATCTGGGGATTTTTAATTTGCTCGCTTTCTAATTTTTTGAATTGCATGCCCAATTCATTGATCTCTGCCCTCCTTAATTTGTTAGTATATGCACTCAAGGATATAAATTCCCCCCTGAGTACTGCCTTGGCTATATCCCACAGGGTTTGGTAGGATGTCTCATCATTGTCATTCTCTTCAATGAAATTGTTGATTGTTTCTATGATTTCTTCTTTGACTAACTGGTTTTGGAGAATCATATTATTTAATTTCCAATTAGTTTTTGATTTTCCTGTCCAGGTGCCCTTACTAATTATTATTTTTATTGCATTATGATCTGAGAAGGTTACATTTATTATTTCTGCTCTCTTGTATTTGTTTACAATGTTTCTATGCCCTATTACATGGTCAATCTTTGTGAATGTACCATGTGCAGCTGAAAAGAAGGTGTATTCCTTTTTGTCCCTATTTATTTTTCTCCACATATCAATTAAATCTAATTTTCTAGGACTTCATTCACCTCTCTTACCTCTTTCTTATTTATTTTTTGGTTTGATTTATCTAGATCTGAAAGAGGAATATTTATATCTCCCACTAGTATGGTTTTACTATCTATTTCCTTCTTGAGCTCTGCCAGTTTCTCCTTTATGAATTTGGATACTATACCACTTGGTGCATATATATTGAGCAGTGTTATTTCCTCATTGTTTATACTGCCTTTAATCAGGATGTAATGACCTTCCCTGTCTTTTTTAATCATATCTGTTTTTACTTTGGCTTTGTCAGAAATCACAATTGCCACCCCTGCCTTCTTTTTCTCATTTGATGCCCAAAAGATTTTGCTCAAACCCTTAACCTTAAACTTGTGTATGTCCACCCACCTCATATGTGTTTCTTGTAGACAACATATGGTAGGATTTTGGTTTCTAATCAACTCTGCTATTTGCTTCCATTTTGTGAGTGAGTTCATCCCATTCACATTCAGAGTTATAATTATCAGTTGTGCATTTGCTGACATTTTCCTATCCTCCCCTATTCCTACCCCTTCTTCTTAAACTATTTCCTTTTAAACCAGTGGTTTGCTTTAAGCCTCTATCCCTTATCCCCTCCCTTGATTAACTTCCCTTTCTTTCCCCTCCCTTATTATTCCCTTCTTTTTATTTTTTAAGGCCTAATAAATTCCTTCCCCCTTCTTCTCCCCTCCCTTTTTTGACCCCCCCCATTCCCCTGCTCCCCTTGGTTTATCCCTTCTGACTTTCCCAGTAGGGTTAGATAGAGTTTTATATCCCAATGGATAATATAGCTACTCTTCCCTCTCCAGTTTGATTACACTGAGAGTAAGGTTTAAATTTTACCTCTTAATGCTCTCTTCTTCTCCTTCTTATAATAGTATTTGTCCCCTCCGCTTCCCATGCCCTCTTTGTGTGTAATAGAATATCCTATTTTTCTTATTCTCTCAAGTTTCTCTTGGTGTCCCCTACTATTCACCCCCCTCTTTCCCACCCCCATATCATCTTAGACCATTTAGTATGCCACCCTCTCCCTATGAATTATTCTTCTGATTACTATAATAGTGAATACTATAATAGTGAATAGAGTTCACTACAGAGAATTATACATAGCATTTCTCCACATAGGAATACAGATAATTAGATTTTACTGAGGCCCTTAAAAAGGCATATTTAAAAATTATGAGTTTTCTTTCTTTCCCCTCTGTTTCTTATTTACCTTTTCATGTTTCTCTGGATTTTTGTGGTTGGATATCAGACTTTCCATTTAGTCCTGGTCTTTTCTGTGCAAATACTTGGAAATCTTCAATTTTGTTGAATGCCCATTCTTTCCCCTGGAAGTATATAGTCAATTTTGATGGGTAGTTGATCCGTGGTTGAAGGTCCAGCTTTCTTGCCTTTCAGAATATCATATTCCAAGCCTTGTGGTCTTTTAGCATGGAGGCTGCCAGATCCTGTGTGATCCTGATTGGTGCTCCTTGATATTTGAATTGCCTCTTTCTGGCTTCTTGTAAAATTTTTTCTTTTACTTGGAAGCTCTTGAATTTGGCTATTATATTCCTGGGGGTTGTCTTTTCTGGGTCTATTGTAGAAGATGATCTATGGATCCTTTCAATGTCTATATTTCCCTCTTGTTGTAGAACTTCAGGGCAATTTTGCTGAATAATTTCTTTTAGTATGGAGTCCAAATTTCTATTAATTTCTGCTTTTTCAGGGAGACCAATGATTTTCAAATTGTCTCTTCTAGACCGGTTTTCTTGGTGTGTCATTTTCTCATTGAGATATTTCATGTTTCATTCTATTTTATCAGTCTTTTGACTTTGTTTTATTTGTTCTTGCTGTCTTGAGAGATCATTAGCTTCTAATTGCTCAATTCTAGCCTTTAGGGACTGGTTTCCTTTTCAATCTGGTCATTTCTTGTGTTCAATTTGCTTATCAGTTCATTTGATTTCTAAGCCTCACTTTCCATTTGCAAAATTCTGCCTTTTAAACTGTTATTTTCTTGCCTGTTTTCCTTTTGAGCTATTTCCCATTTCTCTAGCCAAATCTTTTCCAACTTTCTCATCATCTCAGATTTGAACTCTTCAAGAGCTTGTGACCAGTTTTCAATATTTTGGGAGGGTCCGGATGTGATTGCTTGTTTGTTCTACTCTTCTGTTTGCTCGGTTATCTGGATTTTCTCTGTGTAAAAGTTGTCGAGTGTTAAAGATTTCTTCTTCTTGTTGTTAATCTTTCTCTTTTGGCCTTCCTGATTCTGGGTTGCCATTGTTAGCACAGCCTGTTCTCAGCTTTATCCTCACGCACAGGGTCTGTCTGCTCTCTTTAGGCTCCTGAGGTCTCAGGTCTGGTTATTCTCAAGGTCAAGCCCCCTGGTGGACCCCCTTGCTTGATTCTCTGCCTGAGGTTCCTTTACAAGTCTCAGGGCTCTGCTTTCACAGTCGTACACCCCTCTGCACTGGTTCCCCACTCAGGGTTTCAGAGCCTTCGCTCGCGTCTGTGTTGGCCTCTGCCCCCGCCTGTGCTCTGTGTCTGTGCTCAAAGTCCATGTGCATTCTTTAGCCTTTTGGGGTCCTAAGTCTTGCTGCTCTCAGGAACTGGCCCTGGAGCTGCCAATGACTCAATGGGTGCCCCAAACTTGCTCTATTCCTTTTGAGCTGGCTTTGGCATTGTAGGTGGTGTGTGTGTGGGGGGGGGGGAGGGGTGGCTCAGCCCACGATTTAGTGAGAGCTGTTTCACCCCTTTATAGCATGGAAATGCCCCGATTCCACGTACCTTCCATGCTGCACCCTGTTGTGGAGTCCCTCCATTCGTCTGGATTTGTTTTTATGTCCCCTTGAGGAGTCCTGTATGTTTTGGTTAGGAGAGGTTAAGCTCTGCTTTTTACTCTGCCACCATCTTAACCCGGAAGTCCATATAGGTCCTTTTTAAAAGACTTGTACAAAAATATTTATAGTCACAATCTTTGTGGTGGCAAAAAATTGGAAAATGAGTGGGTGTCCATAGATTGGACTGAATAAATTGTGGTATCTGTTAATGATGGAATACTATTGTGCTGAAAGGAATAATGAACTGGAGGAATTCCATGTGAACTGGAAAGACCTCCAGGAATTGATGCAGAGTAAAAGGAGCAAAATCAGGAGAACATTTTACACAGAGACTGATACACTGTGGCACAATCAAACTTAATGGACTTCTCTATAAGCAACAATGTAATGATTCAGGACAATCCAGAGATACTTCTGAGAAAGAACACTATTCACATCCAGAGAAAGAACTGTGGGAAAAGAAACAGAGAAGAAAAATATATGGTCGATCCTGTAGTTCAATAGGGATATGATTAGAGTTTTGAGGTTAAAATATTACTCTAATGAAAATATGAATAACATGGAAATAGGTTTTGAACAATGATACATGTATAACCCAGTGGAATTGCTTGTCACTTCTGGGAGCAGAGAGGAAAGAAGGGAAGGAAATCATGAATCATGTAACCATGGAAAAATATTCTAAATTTAAAGAATATATAGGTCCTTTTCTTTTTTTCTTTTCTCTTTTTGGGAGTACTTAGTAGCATTGAAATATTAGTATTTTTATTAGTATAAATTTATTACAGTAACTTGCGGTAATAGTGACATTATTGAATCAAAGGATATACATAGCTCTATGGCATAGTTCTAGATTGTTCTCTAGAGTGTTTGGGCTACCAACAGTTCATTACTGCTCCTATTTTTCCTCATTCTCTCCAGCATTTTTCATTGATGATAGGTATGAGGTGATGCCTTAGAGTTGTTTTAATAAACATTTCTTTAATCAATAATGATTGAGAACATTTTTATATGACTATAAATAGGTTAGGCTTCTTCTTCTGAAAACTGACTATTCATATCCTTTGACCATTGATCCATTGAGGAATGGCTCTTATATTTGAGCTCTGACCAAATATTTGAGAAATGAAGTCTTTATCAGAGAAACTTGAAGTATATTTTTATATTACTGCATTGCCTTGTAGTACTTTTTAGAAAATTATGGTTTCCATGATCATCTGTTTCAATTAAGTTTAATTTTGCTTTTACTTTGTCAGAGATAAGATTACTATTCCAAAAGCAGGATACTTAACTTGGGGTACATTAATGATAGATTTCAGAGAGTCCCTGAATTTGAATTTGGAAAAAAGAATTACATCTTTATTTTCACAAATCTTTGGTTTCCTTTGCAATGTTATATATTTTGTTTTATTAATTTAAAAACATTATTCTGAAAATGTTCAAAGACTTCACCAGAAAACCAAAAAGATCTATGACAATAAAAAAAGTTAAGAACCCCTGGTCTAAAGGACCAGCAATTGTCTCTCTCTTCCCTTGTCTTCACATTCTTGCTTCTGTGATTTCCTTCAAATCTTAGCTAAAGTTCTTACTGCCTTTGTTCTGATATTGCCCTCTGATCTAACTCATTTATAAATAGTTGTTTGAATATTATCAAATTTCATACTGTCTCATCAATTTGACTGTGAGTTTTTGAGAGTAGAGAATGGCTGTTTCCTTTTATTAATTTTATTCCTGGCCTTTCTTTGTGTTCCCAGTTATTTTCACAGTGCCCAACCCATAGTAGGTTCTTAATAAATGCTTACTGAATTACTGAATAGAGTAGAACAAAGAACTAAACAACCTCAAGGTAAAATGTAGAACTATATTTGTAGAGGTAGAAAGGTCAGGAAGGAGGGAGGTAGGAGAATGTGGGAATTCTCTTCCCCTTGAGGAGACTGTAAAGATTTCCATTTGATAAGAGTGAGTGGTCCAGGAAGATCAGTGGCCTAAGGCATTGTCTGTGGAAGAATATGGCAGAAGGAAGAAGCTAGGCAATTGTCTGGAGGTTCTGAGCACTTAGTAGGCAAAGCATGCTAAAGAGGAAGAGAGGAAAGGGACCATTGCCAACGGTCGTGAGAGGTCTTTATAAACAAACTTTTCCACTCCACATTTTTCTTAGTTCCAGCTCAAGATTCAGGTATACTGTTGGGCCCCCAAGGTGCCATGATGTTCTATTTTCATGTCATTAATCTATAAAAGATGATGAAAACAGGAGAATTGTTGCATGAATCTCGCTTGACTGAGAAAATGAGCTCTCACTTGTTAACAAGGCAATCAGTGCTACATCCTAATGATCATATTTCCCATTCCTGGTTTCATCTTATGTATGAATTTGCCACTATGGCTAAATTGAATGATAGCAAAATGATGACATGTCTAGGAGATATCCCTCCAGTGGATTGTTTTATGTCAAGCACCATTTGTTGAGATTATAAATTCACCAAATAAATCTGTTTGTTATTCCCATGTTTTCAGCACTGAAATTCATTATTCTCCACTGTAATAGAAAATCAATCTAACTCTCCTATTGGGTATTAAATGGACAGTCAATTAGGGTAAATGATGAGCATTAACTGTGTTTTATAATATCACTAATTTGGGAATCCATTTCCCCTGTCTCATACATGATTTACTCTACACACAAGTTTGCTATTTATTTTGAGAGAGAATATGGTGAAAAGGATAGAGAGCTGACTTTGAAGTCAGGAAGACATGGATTCAAATTCACCACTGTCACATTTTAAGATCATGGGCAATTCACTTAATCCCTTGTTGTCTTGGGCAACTGTAATTTGCAGAGCTAGTATCAATCTGAACTGTCAGTGAAAGCTTCTGCATGCAACATTCTCTTCAATAATAAAATCATAAGTTTGGACCAAACAACAATATTATTCCTAGATTGATTGCTTCCATGCAGCCAGAGCTCAACAACAGAATCGTGGGGTCTCAGAGCGAGGATGAAAATTAGATATTATCTACTTACAAAAGATTGGCTATCTGATATATCTAATAGAGAAATATATAGCTAGCTTCATGGTATAGAGAGAAAGGAATATATATCTATATCTATATCTATCTATCTATCTATATGTATATTTGAGATTTGATGAAACTAGGAATGATAAAACTTGGCAACAGATAAGCTATGAAGAGTAAGTATATGTAAGGAATGGAGGATGAGACTGAGGTTGTAAGCCAGGGGAAGTGGGAGAAAGCAGGTATCGCCCTCAACATCATTTGAAAATTTGAGAAGAAAGGAGGGATTGTGGTGAAAGAGAATACATTTTATTTTGAACATAATAATAGTGATATTAACAATAACAACAAAACAAGTAGCATTTATATAGAACTTTAATATTTATATAGTGCTATATATATATTATATCATTTGATTATCATAACAACCCTCTGAGCACAGTGTTATTACCCCCATCTTACAGTTAAGAAAACTGAGGCTTAGAGGAATCATGATATGTCCAGGGTCTCACAACCAAAACCATATCTGAGATAAAATTTGAAAGCAAGTCTTCTTAACTATAAGTTTTACCCACTGTGCCTCAAATGGTAAAGCTGAGATATCTATGCACATCTGAAAAGTAGTTGATGATTAGAGAGGTCAAGAGAGAGATTGAAGTTTTATAAATAGGTATAAGAAACATCTGCATATAAATGATAACTGAATCTATTGAGAGGATGCAATGTCTAAGGGCAATATATTAAGAATTACACCAAGAGGATTGCTAAGACTTACAGATATGTCTTTGCCACATATGCTCTCTTTACTTAAACCCACTCTCCCTTTGCCTAGAGGAAGAGTGTCACAGATTTTTTAATTATTAATTTTTAAATCTTAAAATAATCTATAATTACATCTCCATCATAGCCCTCACTCTGTCTTGCTGTTGCCTTAATTCCATCTTAAGGGACTTTTGCTTTCTAAGGGACTTGGACATAAGGCTTGTCTATTCCTTAAACATCCAAAAAGTCAGCATCACATAGTGCTGATTTTAATATGGGAATCCACGAACATTCAGTGTCCTCCCCTCAACCAATGGTAGACATTTATGAACAGCAATAGTTAATTAAAAAAACAGTAAATGGAGTTTTTAAAAAAATGTTTTATTAAAAGTGTGACATGAGGTTCAAATGAGATAGATCATCTGTGAAGCATTACAATCTTAGAAAAATGGAATTTCACTAAATGTAATTTTGAACTATCACAAGAGGGGAAACTTATAGGTGCAACTTACCAAATATTTAAAGACTAACTTCTCTGTATGCCATACAAATTCAACCTAAAATTAATTTTTGAAAACTCTTTAACCATCTCCTTTTATGAGAAAAATATTGTTCTAATACTTAAATGAGGGAAAGATAAATAAAAGAAAACTACATGCTAATATCACTTATGTAGAGTTAGAAGAGATGATAAATGTGTTTTCATATTTATTTGTTTGTTCCCTCTGTGAATCACAAACCATCCTTACATAGTAATCTTGTCCATGACCAGCCATAAGTTTGACCAAGAAAGTGTACTCAATGTGCTGCTTTCCTCAATTTTTCCTGAAACAAGAAGATACAGGGAAACACTGTGGCTATCCGTCTCTTATCACTGGCTTTTTTCATGTGACAAGCTCATCGTCTTTTCTTATTTTAAATGGCCATGTAAGAAGCTGGTATCCGTTTCTAGAAAGGTTGATGGTAGAAAGTGAAAGTAGAAAGAATTAGCATCCATTCTTTCCAAACCTTAGGAATTAGGCAAATCTTTTCTAGACCACACCTTTTTCTTCTCATTGGCTAGCATAATTGGTCTGTGATTTTAATAGAAATGAGCACTGTGACACCAGAGGAAGACTGTTATACCTTGAGGAACTGGGAATAAGGTGCAGTGTTAGTTCCAAGAAGAACAGGAACAGCAATGGCTTTCCCAAGAGGAGTTCAGGTTTGTATTGGCAGGAAGCATAGTGGCAGCAGTGGCCCATGGGGCTAGATTATATTCTGGGTGTTGCAAGTTTGGTTCCAATGGTAATCTATGCCCAAGGCTTTGTGTATATGTGTGTGTGATAGAGGGTGGTTAGTGAAGCCTGGAAAAGAATAATGGTGCTTTCAGGGGTCTCTCTCTAGGGGAAAAGATAAAGACAGCAAAGCTTTAACTACCTCAGTGTCTGTAATATATGGGACTTTCATCATGATTTGCTTTATAATATTTCCTGATTTTTTTTATATCTTTAAAGTATGGCTAGTTGTAAATGAGCTATGATTCCCTCCTATTGTGCCTGGGAAGAGGGCGATGGATGTCAATGACTGATTTGGTACATCATAAAACTGAAATTCCCCACAGGTTTAAATTTCTGTCAAAAAAACCCAAATTTACCTAGAAGGGGATAAACTGATTGTGAAATAATTTTATGTTTTGGATTTTATGAATAACACTCATCAGCTCCTCAACAGCAGACATGGATGATGGCAGCTCATGATTACATTTCGTGATAAACATAGGGAGTGGGGGAATGTTGCAGAGATATCAATCTTAAATTTGATAACGGTTGTACTGTAATGCAAGAAGGCTCACTGGGTATCATTTGGTCCCACTGCACCATCAAATACAACCTTCAGAGTAAGAAGGCAAAAATTTATCTCAGACTGTTGTGATTTCAGTGCTGCCAGGGCTACCACCAAACCTTACTGCAATACAAACTCCCATGAAATGGGGAAATTCAAAGTATTGCCAAATCACACAAGTGGGCAATATGCTATGATGGAAATGGGGAGCTCAAATCAGAGGAGCCAAATTCTTCAAATTGTCTCCTTACTGTAATAAGGAAATATCATTTTAAGTATAGATAGAGAAAAGAAATGAAGGATGCTGATGGAATAAGACTGTGAGTTGACCCAGTGGTTAGAAGCACTGGACATGGATAGCAATACACAAATTCAACTCCTGCCTCAGATCTTTTCTAGTTGTGTGTCTCTGGTCAAATAATTTAGACCCTGTCAGCCTTGGCTTTTTTCTATATGTAATATAGGTTGTTGTAAGAATCAAGTGAGATAATTAATATATGTAAAGCACTTTCTAAATCTTAAAGCATTATTTCAGTGTGAGGAAACAGAGCCATAGAGAGTTGAAGTGACTTCCGTGAAAGAAGGGAGTGGATCATAAGATCCTTTTGAGCTCCAGATCCCCTGATTTAGAATGTCTAGGGAAGGAGCACATGGGGAAAACATACTGCCCCCTGATTGCTTCCTTGCTAATGTGTTTTGTAAGAAAGAGATGCAGAGAAGCAAAACTTGAATAACAACCTCCTACAATTGCAGAATACCATTCTAAAATCCTAGAACCTCTCCTGGGGCTCTTTTTCCTTCTTGGAATAAACTAAGCCATCAACATGAACTCAAGTTAGCCAGACTAATGAAATACCACATTTCCCTGTAATGCTCCTTTCTCTTCCTTTAATGCTCCAATGGAAGCCATCCTTGCATGCTGTTGATGTGGCAGCTTGATTGTGCCTAGTACCTTTCAACTGGTGCTCATGTCCCTAAAAGGCTTCTCTAGTTACAGCAATGAACCATTTCCTCTCTGGGGTTGATATTCTCTATCAATTTTCCAGTCATTCAATCATTGTTTATATTTCTTTGAGTTATTAAAATCCATTTATCTATTAGTCAGACTAGCTGTGTGTAACAGGTATCCCATTTGACATTGGAGACACATTACTTCTTGGGTTCAACAGTGGGGTAATAACTCAGCTCAGGCCCCCCACCCAAGAAATTCTTCCAATAGACTGATTAGAATTCAGAAAACAAATAGAAACATATTCAGTTGCTTCAGGAAAATGAGACAAATAAACAGAGGGAAAGTCATTGAATGGAATCAAGCTAAACTCCTTAAGACACACAAATGGGTTTAATCTTCTACAGATTCACATGCCAGGGAGGAAGGAAACATATCCTATAAAGGTAAAAATTGATATGGACAAAAGGGAAGACTTACACTTAAATTTTTTAAAAAGGGTACAAATATATGATGATTGAGACACATAAGCAGGCAGCCGTATGTCCAAAAAGAGAAGAAAAAAATTCTTGAAATTTTCCTGGACTGAGTTTAGTATGAATCAACAGGCTAATGTGGTAATGATGAAAGCTAATGGGAATTTTGGCTACATTGACAGACATAGTGTTAAGGAATATGGTAAAAGCCCCATGGTATTTTCCCCAAGCCAGAACACATGTAGGGTATTGTGTCCAGTTCTGAGTGTCATCATTTGGGGGTGGGGCCTTGAACTCATATAGAATGAAGCTTAATTGAAGGAAGGAACTGATGATATTTTGACTACATAAGACTTATAGGAGAAATAAATACATGCATAATGATATGTATGCACACACACATATATATATATATATAATAAACCTGATAGCTCTCTTAAAATATCTGAATGCCTTTCAAATGAAAGAAAGCTTTGATTTTCTCTGCTCTATGCCAAAGAATAAATAGGGACTAGGATAAACTGACAGAGGTTGAAGAGAGCAATATGATTAAATATGACTAATGAAAACAACAATAATCCTCAAAATTAGAACTTCATAGAATATGCTAAATAAAAATGGAATGAGCTATCTCAGGGTATAGTTAATTCTATGCCATACATATTTCCATTGGAGTTCTACATTTATATATGTTTTGGATTGAAGTATGGAAAGAGAGGAGGAAGAGGAGGAGGTAGAGGAGGAGAAAGAGAAGAGTAATGATAGTAGTAGCAGCAGAAGGTGTAAAGTAATGATGGTTCAAACCTCGTCTTCTCTTCTCAAGCTCTAGACACCTACCATCACTTCTTTCAACAAATTACCTCATTTCTTCCTTTCCTGAGAAAATAGGCCTCATAGATCCCTAGATCCATATTGGCAAAGGCATGGCAGGGTGCCCAGATGTGCTGGAGGGGGCTGTTCTGTTCCCCCTCTCCACAGCACTAGAGAAGAGTTTTCACATGTTCTGTCCCTCTACCCAGTAGTCAAATGCAACATTTTCTCCCTCTGCTCTCGGGGGAGGGGGGGGAGGGGAAGGTCATAGGCAGCTTGAAAGTACAGTTTGGGCACACAATCTCAAAAACATTTGCCAACACTGCTGTATATCATTATCATCCTTGTGCATTTATTATGCACTTGGTCTATGTCAGGTACTGTGCTCAGTGCTGGGGAGGTGAAGAGGGAGAGCACTGCCTTGGGGGATTCTTCTTGACAACATTTCATCTCCCCATTAAAGTTCTTCAAATTTGTACCCTTGATCTCATTCCTTTCAGCCTCTAACTGGAATTCTGAATATGAGATAAAGAGTATACATGATCAATCTCTCATTGCCTAGTGCTACTCTCTCTCACTCTCTCTCTCTCTCTCTCTCTCTCTCTCTCTCTCTCTCTCTCTCTCTCTCTCTCTCTCTCTCATTTGCTTTCTTTCTCTCTTGCTCTCTGTCTCTGTCTTTCCCCAATACACACATTAAGTAAGCCCTATTTAAAACAGAACATCCTATTTAAAGAAACATGCATAGTCAATGAAAAATAATTCAATATATTGGCCAAGCATGGGTATGTATGCTACATTGAATATCCCTTGACCAACACCTCTCTGTCAAGGGGTTCATGCTGTGCTTCATCACCAGGCATGATTGTGCCATTCAGTCTTAGAAGAGGGATTCCTTGTAATAAAAGGGAACAAAACTGCCATTTATGAGGTACTTGGCCAACACCCCTTGCAGTCATCATGACAAGTACTGATAAGCAAAGACAACTTATGAGCCATTCTTCTACTTATCAGCAATTTGACTTTTGTTTGTTTTCTGGTTTCATTTCTAATAAGAATGCCCATAAATCTTGACATAGTTCCTTTCCTTCAATAGTATATAGAGAAAATACAGTCATCATTGAATAAAGATCTTAGCTTTAGAGAGTCAGAAGTTAATGAATGGTTGAAACTATTTTGAATTTTTTGTGCACACAATCAGGTAGGTGGCAGGGTGGATAGATCACTGAATTTGGAGGCAGGAAGAACTGAGTGCAAATCCAGCCTCAGATACTTATTAGCTGTGCGATCAAGTGCTAGTCAATTGACTTTCATTTGCCTCAATTTCCTCATCTGTAAAATGGGAATCATGGTAGCAAATACCCTCCAACATTGTTGTGAGGATTAAATAGAGATAATATTTTTAAAGTGCTTTGTAAGTTTTAAAGCATTATGTTTACAAATACAATTATGTTTCCTATCAGTCTCTGCTCCCTTCCCAGTCACTTTGCCATAGTCAATGTAAAAAGAAAAGTCAGCCATGAGGAGCGGAAGATTTTTTTTCTTCTTCGGAGCTTCCCATAATCAAGGAATTTATCTTCTAGTTATCAAAGTAGACAGGTTTGTGAAGTGCTTTAAAGATATCCCATTTTTTTATTTTTAATTTTTTTTTAATTTTTTTAAACATTTATTAATATTCATTTTATTATCCCATTTTATCTTTGCAATTTGCTTGGGAGGTAGATATTATACTTATTCCCATTTTACACATGAAGATACTGAGGCAGACTTTAAGTGAATATCCCATGGTCAAATAGCTAGTAAGTGCCTTGGGCAGGATTAAATTCAGATCTTCCATACTCAGGTCTAATACTCTTATCCTTTGGACTTCTATATGAGCCCACCAACAAACTGCATGAATTGCCTAGGAACCAGAATTAATTTTTCCATCTTGTTACCACTTCTCAGAGATTATGCCCAGCTGGCTTCATATTATGTAGGACAGGGTCACCTCCAAATACTGAGCTATTTCAAAGTAAGATCTTGTGGAGATTATTGTTTGATCATTAAGGATATAAAGGTGTGGCTTTCATGGAACAATTCCTTGAACACAGATATGGATGCAACATTGCCTATCTCCAAAGCCTTACACAATGCCTGGAATATTCATAAATGCTTGAGGATTGTTGATTCAAGAGTGCTTGGAAAGGGAAGTAATAACCACTGGGATCACCTGCTCAGTAACTTATTGGGAATGACGGGTTCATCTGTTATTCCGTTTTTTGTTGTCACAGTAAATAGAGAGGGCAGGCAGGGAAATGCGGTAGACCTGTCATCTACTTGGGGGAAAAATACAACATAGAATGAGCTTGTGGAAAATAAATTAATATGCACACCCACTGTTGTCATTTTGAGCTTTATTAAAGTCTCACAACACATGCAATGTATATAATGGCTTTTGTACAGAAAGGTTCATATTATCAATGCTTCATTTGTGCCTAATAGGAAAAAAAAAGATTTGTCTGACTTTTTGGAATGAAATATGACCTTTCTTTTGCTGAGATGTCCCTCCTGGAATGAATTATTGGAATTGCATGCTCTTGGAATTTATGAAGTATTAAATTTGCTTCCTCATACTTTGGTTTTGGAAGAGGGAGTTAAACTCTTTCATCTTCACTAATTTTTGATATTTTTTTTCTTGCAATGAAAGTACTTCCTTGGCCAGTTGCCCTATTACATTTAAATAAAAATAAAGAATATGTTGTTATATGTATGAGAGTAGTTTGTGAATCTTTGAGAATTCATCCTATTTGGTCTTACAAGGTAATTTTTTAACAGGAATTAATTTTGGACATTGGGTTTATCCTATAGAATCTCATCCATTTCTAAAATATATATTTGGTGGAAATGCTTAAGAAAACCTATGGAATGTTAAAATCTCTCAAAATGTTTTCTAAGAACCAAGAAGTACCACAATAGTGTTCTTTTGGATTTTAAATGTCTTCTACTATTTGTTATTAGGAATTAATATTTCCAGAAGATTTTATTATAAAGGTTAAACCAAATATGTGTTTAAAACAAGGGATTTTACCAGTGTAAAAATCTTAGAGCCCATCACTCTAGAGGAAATGATTAGACCTGGGTTTCTTTAAATGACCCTCTCTCAGGGGCAGTTGGGTGGCTCAGTGGATTGAGAATCAGGCCTAGAAATGGGAAATCCTGGGTTGAAATCTGGTCTCACACACTTCCTAGCTGTCTGACCCTGCGCAAGTTACTTAACCCCCATTGCTTATCCCTTACTGCTCTTCTGCCTTGGAACCAATACATGGTATTGATTCTAAGATGGAATAAATAAACTAAAATAAATGACTTTCTCTCAAGAGAAGGTTCAAGTGAAATAACACTAGCTAGTATCTCTCTAGCACTTAAAAATATTCACACAGTCCTTTTATGATTATTATAACATTTGATTCTCATAACAATCCTGGGAGGTAGATACTACCCCATTTTATATATGAGGAAATTGAGACAGACAGAGGTTAAGTGTCTTACCCAGAATCACAGGTAGAAAATGTCTGAGGTGGAATTTGACTCTAGGTTCAGCATTCTATCCATTATGTCACATAATAGCAGTGTTTCCATCAGAGATGAGGACTGCCCCATAGCAGATATTTGGAGATACTTATACCCAGTGGAAGTGAAGTGGAACCATTGTAGTAGTGACTTTGTTAAATGGATTTATGTATGACCTGGGTGCAAACATTTTCATAAAATAGATGTCAACAACAATGTAATACATACCTTGAGGAGAATGAGAGCAAACTGAGCACTATAAAACATTCCTCATCATTGTTTTCTATCTAATACCCATGGTTTTGAATGAGCAATAATCACACCTCAATCAAACCTCATTGTCTATGACACTGCTTATCCATGGTTTTCAAATGAGATTTTAGTAAATGCTGATAACTTTTTAAAGCAAATTGAGAGTGAGGGAAGGAGAGAGACATGAAAACTCAGAACTGGAGTGTGTGTAAAGATTTCTGTTTTTCTGCTGATAAATACAATGACCAATCACAATTCCAGAGGACTCCTGATGAAACATACTATTTGCCTTGACACAGAAAGCTCAAAGATTCAGAATGCAGATTGAAGTATATTTCCTTTCCTTTATTTTTGAGGGGAAAAAGGAATATGACTAAAAGGGACATTTGTTTTGCATGACTACATACATTTGTAATGGTTTCCATTCTATCTGTTTTTCTTGACTTCTCAATGAAGAGGAAGAAAACTTGGAACTAAAAAAAAATTGAATTAAAAACAAACTCCAGTAATTGTTTTTATTTCTTCTTTCTGGGTCCAATTATAACAAGTTTAATCCAGTTTTCATGTGTTATTCCTTCAGTTACTTGAAGACGGCTATCAAGAATCCCTAAAGTGAAATATTATGTATCTCTGAATGTTTATAACAATAAAGTAGTGAAAAAATCAAATCAATGAATTGGGTACACAACTAAAAAGCTAGAAGAAGAACAAACTAAAAAACCCCAATTAAAGATTAAATTGGAAATCCTAAAAACCAAAAGAGAAATTTAAAAAATTGGAAGAAAACTATTGAATTAATAAAAAGAAAGACTATGAGTTGGTTTTAGGGGGAAAAAACAAATAAAATAGATAGCGTATTGGTTGATTTAATTTTTAAAATGAAAGAAGCAAACTAAATTAGTAGCATCAAAAATGAAAAGAGTGAATTCACCACTAATGAAGATGAAATTAAAACAATCATTAAGAGCTGTTTTAAATAATTATATGGCAATATATCTGACAACCTAGGTGAAATGGATGAATATTTACAAAAATATAAATTGCCCAAACTAACAATAGAGGAAATTGAATATTTAAGTAATCCCATCTCAGCAAGAGAAACTCAACAAACCATCAAAGAAACCACAAATAAAAAATTTCCAGAGTCAGAATGGATTCACACGTGAAGTCTATCTAACACTTAAAAAAAAAAACTGATCTCAATACCATATAAACTATTTGGCAAAAATAAGCAAAGAAAGAGTCCTACCAAATTCTTTTTATGACATAAATATGGTGCTGATAATTAAGCCATGACAGAGAAAGAAAATTGCAGACAAATTTCCTTAATGAATATTGTTGCAAAAACTTAAATAAAATACTAGCAAAGAGACTACAGCAATATATCACAAAAATCATTCACTATGATCAGGTGGGATTTATACCAAGAATGCAAGATTGTTTTAATATTAGGAGAACCATCAGCATAATTGACCATATCAATAATAAAACTAACAGAAATCACATAATTATCATAATAGATGCAGAAAAAGCCGTTGGCAAAATGCAATACATTCCTATTAAAAACACTAGTAAGCATAGGAATAAATGGACCTTTCCTTAAAATGATAAGTAGTATCAATCTAAAACCTTCAGCAAGTATCATCTGCAATGGGAATAAGTTTGAATCATTCCCAAAAAGATCAAGAATGAAGCAAAGATGCCCATTATCACCACTACTACTTAATATAGTACTAGAAATACAAACTTTAGCAATAAGAAAAGAAAAAGAAATTGAATGAATTAATGTAGGCAATAAGTAAACTAAGTTATCATACTTTGTAGACCAAATGATGATCTACTTAGAGAATCCTTGAGAATTAAATGAAAAATTAGTTGAAAGGAAGAAAAACTTTAATAAAGTTGCAGGATGCAAAATAAAACCACACACATCATCAGCATTTCTATATATTTCCAACAAAGTCCAATAGCAGGAGAGAGAAAGAAAAATTCCATTTAAAATAACTCCAGACAATAGAAAATACTAGGGAATCTACTCACCAAGATAAATGCAGGAATTATATGAATATAATTATAAAACATTTATTACAAAAATAAAATCAGATCTAAAACAATTGGAAAAACATTTATTGCTCATGGGTAGGCCAAGCTAATATAATAAAAATGACAATCCTACCTAAATGAATTTACTTATTCAGTGACATAAAAATAAAACTATGAAAAAGCTATTTTATAGAATTAGAAAAAAATAACAAAATTTATATGAAAGAACAAAAGATAAAAAATATCGGGAATTAATAAAATAAAAGTGGAGGAAGGTGGCCTAGCAGTACCAGATCTCAAACTGTATTGTAAAGCAGTAATCATGTAAACAGTCTGGTACTGGCTAAGAAAAAGAATGGTGGATCAATGGAATAAATTGGGAGTGAATGACCTTAGCAACCTAGTGTTTCATAAACACAAAAATCCCAGCTTTGGGATAAGATGTGACAAAATCTATTTTACAAAAATTTCTGGGAAAATTGGAAAACAGTATGGCAGAAACTAAGTATGGACCAATATCTCACATATTATATCAAGATAAGGTCAAAATAGGCATAGGTTTTAGACATAAGGGGTGATACCATAAGTAAACTAGGGTAAAATAGGATAGTTTACCTGACAGATCTAGGGAAAAGACCAAAATTTATGACCAAACAAGAGAGGGAGAACATTACAAGATGTAAAATGAATAATTTTGACTATATTAAATTTAAAGGGCTTTGTACAAACAAAACCAATGTAATCAAGTTTTTTTTTTGCTTTTATTATTTAGAATATTTTTCCATGGTTACATGATTCATGAATTCCCCACCCCCATCCCCCCAGCTCTTTCCTCTCCCCTCCCGAAGCTGACAAGCAGTTCCATTGGATTATACATATATCATTGTTCAAAATTTATTTCCATATTATTCATGTTTGCAGTACAGTGATCTTTTAACATCAAAACCCTAATCTCATCCCTATCACACTATGTGATCGATCTTATTTACTAAGGTATTTCTAGTCCCACAGTTCTTTCTCAGGATGGGGATAGCATTCTTTCTCATAAGTTCCTCTGGTTTGTATTAGTTCATTGCATTGTTGCTGGTAGAAAAGTCTACTATATTCGATTGTGCCACAAAGTATCAGTCTCTTTGTACAACGTTTTCCTGGTTCTGCTCCTTTAATTATGCATCAATTCCTGGATGTCATTCCAGTTCACATGAAATCCCTCCAGTTCTTTATTCCTTTCAGCACAATAATATTCCATCACCAACATATACCACAATTTATTGAACCATTCCCAATCAATGGACAACCCCTCATTTTCCTGTAACTAAATTTAGAAGGGAAATAACAAACTGAGAAAAGGTTTTGTAACAAATGTCTCTGATAAAGCTTATTTCTCAAATCCATAGAGAACTTAGTAAATTTATAAGAATGTAAGACATTCCCCGGTTGACAAATGGTCAAAGGATATGAACAGTTTTCATAAAGAAATCAAAGCTATCAATGATAATTTGAAAAAAATGTTCTAAATTCTTCTTGATTTGAGAAATACAAATTAAAACAATTCTGAATTCCCACCTCACACCTATCAGACTGGCAAATATGACAATAAATAAAATGATAAGTTTCTGGAGGGGATTTAGCAAAATTAGGACACTAATGCATTATTAGTGGAATTGTGAATGGATCCAACCATTTTGGAGAGCATCTTGGAACTATGTCTAAAGGGCTATGAAACTGTGCATGCCCTTTTTATCCAGTAAAACTATTCCTAGGTCTGTATCCCAAAGAGATTTTAAAAATGGCAGGATGGAAAGAACTACTTGTACAAAAATATTTGTAGCAGCCCTTTTTGTGATGACAAAGAATTGGAAATTGAGATGTCCATCAACTGGGGAATGGCTGATGGTGATGAAATACTATTGCGTTGTAAGAAATGATGAACAGAATGATTTCAGAAAGAGCTTGAAAGACCTACATAAGCTGATACAAAGGGAAATAGGCAAATCTGGGAGAATATTATAGAGAGCTATAGCAATATTATGGGATGATCAACTGTGAAAGACTTAGCAACTCCAGCGCTATAATGATCCAGGACAACTCTGAGGGACTTATGACAAAGAGGGCTATCCACCTCCAGGGAAAGAACTGTTGGAGTCAGAATTCAGATCAAAGCATATGATTTTTCACTTTAGTTTGAGTTTTTATTTTGTAGTTTTGATATTACATGAAATAGGCTTTGCATGATAATACATGTATAACCCAGATCAAGAATGGGGAGAGGACAGAGGGAAAGAGAAAATTTGGGTCTTATAACTTCAGAATACTTATGTGGAAAATTATTACATGTAATCAGCAAAATAAAATATCTTAAAAAGAATCCCTGAGTTTTGTCCTTTCCATAGTAAAGGTTCTCATACCTAGTTCTTTCTGCAAGTCTTCATATGAATTCAAGGCCTTTCATCATCTTGTTTGGCATCTTTGAGCTACTCTCCAGATGATTCCCCATGCCTCCCCTTCCCCTGCTGCCAATCATTGTCTATACAAAAAACCACAGATGCCCTTTCAAGAATTTTAGGTGATTTTATAAAGGAGCTTAGTATTTACTGATCAAAATGCATTGAAATTAGTATTGATGCTGCTTGCCCAAGACAATTTAATATAATGATGCTATTGCATATGTGAAAGAGAAACAAAATCTTTTCACAACTGCCTTTACCATAGCATTAAGAAACTGCTGCTGGATACAGGGATGCTTGTAATGAATCAATGAAATTCTTCCTATCATTAAAAATATTTACATTTATAGATGCAGAAAAAGCTTTTGACAGAACACTCATTGCTATTTTAAAAAAAAAACATTTGAAAGCATAGGAATAAATGGATGTTTCCTTAGAATAATGAGTACATACTTAAAATGATCAGCAAACATTATCTGTAATATAAATAAACAAGATGGAAGCCTTCCCTATAAGATTAGGAGTGAAACACAGATGTCCATTATCACTATTATTTAATACTGTATTAGAAGTGCTAGAAATAGCAATAAGCAAAGAAAAAAATGAAAGAATTAGAATGAACAAAGAGGTAATAAAACTATCTCTTTTTGCAAATGATATGATGATAATATATAAATAAAATCCTAAAGATTCAACTAAAAGTAAGTTGAAATTATCAATAGTTAGCAAAGTAGTAGAACATAAAATAAATCCACATAAATCATCAGAATGTCTATGTATCACTAACAATGCCTACAAGATTGTAAGAGATAACCCATTTGAATTAACCATAGATAGAATAAAATACCTAAGAATGTCTGTCAAAACAAACCCAGAAACTATATGAACATATTTACAAAACACTTTTTATACAAATAAAGTCAGATTTAAATAAATGAATAAGTAATTATCTGTTCATGAGTAGGCAGAGCTAATATGATTAAAATGACCCTACTTATAATAATCTACTTATTCAATACCATCCCACTTAAATTGTCTCCAAAACACTTGAACTAGGAAAAAAATAACAAAATTTGTGTGGAAAAGCAAAAGGTCAAGATTGCCAAAAGAATGAATAAAAAAGTATAAAGGAGAGAGGTTTAGAATTACCAGATTTTGAATTATATTATAAAGCAGTACTGATCAAAACTATCTGATACCAGCTAAGAATAGAAAAGTGGATCAATAAAACAGAACAGACACAAGACAATTCTGAGGAACTTATGGAAAAGAATGCTACCCACATTCAGAGGAAGAAGTACGGGAGTGGAAACAGAAGAAAAACAACTGCTTGAACACATGGTTTGAGGCGGACATGATTGGGGATGTAGACTTGAAACTACCACACCAATGCAACTATCAACAATTTGGAAATAGGTCTCGATCGATGACACATGTTAAAACCAGGGGAAATATGCATCAGCCATGGGGGGGGGAGCTCAGGGGTGAAGGGGAAAGTAAGAACATGAATTAGGTAACCATGTTAACTTTTCTAAAAAATAAATATTAACAAATATTTAAAAAATAGATGAAGAAAATGAGGCTGAGAAAAGCTGTGAGTTTTTCCAGGTTACACAGCTAGTTTATTGTATATATTTACATGTGTGCATGTTACTTTCCCCAGTGTAATATGAGATCTTATTTCATTTTGGTTTCTATATTTCTAACATCTTAAATAGTATGAAGCATACAGCAGGCACTTAATAAAATAAATAAATAAATAAATAAACAAACAAATAAATAAATAAATACATAAATACATAAATAAATAAATAAATGAATGAATAAACTGAACAGACACATAACAGTTATAAAAGATTATAGTAATCTTGTGTTTGACAAGAGTAAAGATCCAAGTTTTTAGAGCATTTGATAAAAATTGTTGGAAAAACTGGAAAGCAGTTTGGCAAAAACTATATATAGATCAATATCTTGCATTCTTTAACCAAATTAGATCAAAATGGATACATAACCTAAGCATAAAGGGAGAACAAATTAGAAAAACAGGGAACATATTACCTATTAGATTTGATAGGAAAAGAATTTATGAATAAACAAGAGATATAAAGCATTATGAGATGTAAAATTGATACTTTTGAATACATTAAATTGAAAAGATTTCATATAAATAAAATGAATGTAGCCAAGATTAGAAGGAAAGCAGTAAGTTGGGAGGAGGGGAATTTCATAGGCAGATTCTCAGAGACAGGTCTCAACAAAATATATAGTGAACATTGTCAGATACATAAGAATGTGAGTCATTCCCCAATTGTTAAATGGTCAAAAGATATTTTGGACAGTTTTGGGATGGAGTCAAATCTATGTATAACAATATAAAAATGCTCTAAATCATCTATTTATTAGAGAAATGCAAATCAAAATAACTGAGATATCATCTCACACCTATCAGATTGACTAAAACGATAAAAAGGGCAAAATGACAGATGTTGAAGGGGATGTGGAAAAATGGGGACACTAATATACTGCTGGTGGAGCTGTGAACTGATCTAATCATTTTGGAGAGCTATTTAGAATTACACTCAAAGAGTTATAAAACTGTGTATACCTTTTGATAGCAATACAATTAGGTTTATTTTCTAAGGTTATTATGTTCTAAAATATTTATAGCATCTCTCTTAGTGGAGGCAAAAAACTAGAAATTGAAGGGATGCTCATTAAATGGGGAACAGCTAAACAAGTTGTGGCATATAATTGTGATAGCATACTGCTGTTCTATAAGAAATGACAGATACGTTAATTTTGCAAAAACATGGAAAGACCTATATGAAATTGTGAAAAGTGAAATGAATGGAACCAAAAGAATGTTACATAAGGCAATAGAAATATTATTTGAAGAATAACTTGTCTATCTCCAGAGAAGGAACTAACACAATATTATATTCTATTATATTAGGTGTTGTCTTTGACTAATCATACTTTCTCTTATTCTCTACCCTCTAATTGAATCATTTTGCCTAGGCCCATTGATCTTATCTTCCTAACATTATATATGTATATATGTGTGTCATATACACATATACCCTCATGTTCCCTAACATGACTACCAGTCTGGTGGTAGCTTTATCATCTCACCCCTGGACTTTTATAATAGTAAGCTGGTTGGTTTCCCTCCCACAAATCTCTCCCTACTGTAATTCTTCTATTTACCATAAATGTTATCTTCCTAAAGTCTATTCACATGAGATTTGGGCATTAGAGTATTGAAAGCTCTTTATAGCCTGGTGCCTTTTTCTCCTTTTCCAGCCTCCTTATACCTCCTTCTTCTCTAAGTACTCTACAATCTAGTTGTCAGTTTGAGGCCTGTCAGTTACCTCCATCTGGTTTAGCCTGTTGGCTGAGAAGGTTTTACCAGGATGTGGCTGCTGCACATGCTATACTTCCTTGGAAGCACAGGTAAAAATCAAGTGACAGAAACACACCAAAGGTAAATCCTTCAAAGAACTTAGCAAGTCCTCCCACCAGAGGTGCTAGTCCTCAATGCATACCCCCCTCCAACTGACAAACCCATCAGAGATTTAAGCATGTCAAGACTTCCCCAGATGTAATGGGCAATGAGAACAATTTGTTCCAATGGCCATGAAGATGGCCAAAGCAGGCACTTGGAGCATCTAGAGCTTGGTGAGACATTTAAGAAGCCAAGACCATTGACTATATTCCAGGCCCTGAGCAGTCATCTTGACTTCAATGATTCTGGAATAGAGAGAGTGAGACTGATGACTTTATGTAGCTCTGCCTCACTTAAATCCAATTCATAAACAAGTCAAAACATCACTCTGTGATGCCATTAGTCCTCTTTAAAAATGAAGGATGAACACAGCAATCCCTCCTTTCCCTTGGAAAGCATGGATATAAAGTATATAAAAAGTATCTTCTATATACTTATGTTATATACTATGTTAAATAAAACTAATGGGCTGTTAGTAACAACATTAAGGGATATTTTGTTTTATACTTAGACCTGAGTCAAGTCCTCATACTCTTGAGCAGCCTTTAACATCATTACTCTACATACTCAAGAAACATTGATTTTCTTGAGAAAGATTTCCCATATACATATTGGATCAAAAGCAAAAGAAAACTTTTTTCTGCATTAATCCAATTTACACTTCTCATATTTTTGGGTGAACTAAATTGGAATAATTAGCTGGTATTTTTGGCCACTTAAATTGATGCAATCAAAATTTTCAAGAAGTTGTAAATTAGTTTCTAGTTTAGGATAAAATAGAAGCTATCTTCAAGAAATTAGGTCACTAATTGAATCATTTAAAATTATCAAATGCTCCACCAAGGCAAATCTGGGAGGGACAGCCAACCCAATGGATGATAGAATTTTCAAAGCTCTTGACAAAAATCAGAGTAAGAGACAGAAAGAGACAAAGATACAAATGGAGGGAGAGAGTGAGGATAGGGAGGGAAGAAGGAAGAGAGAAAAAGGAAGACAGTATGGTGGAGGTCAATGGTTCTCAAGGGGTAGTCTTGGAGGCTCTCAGGATCCTTGAGACCCTTTTAAGGGGTCTACAAAGTCAAAAATATATCAACATATATGATCCACTTATATAAAAGCTCTAGTAGAGGGGATCAATAATTATTAGGAATGCAAAATAATATAAATATAATAAAAAATTTTAAAGAGTGCAAATTAAAAGTTTGAGAATTTTTGGTATGGTAGATAGAGCCTTGGATTCAAAAAAGACTTTAGATTGAACCTTGCCTCTGATAAAAGCCAACTAATGTTTCAGAGGCAGATAGGCATCGTAATGGATAGACACTAAGTCTGTAGCCAAGAAGACCTGTGTTCAAATGCTTCCTCAAATACTACCTTTGTTACCTTGGGTGAATCATTAAACTTCTATGGGCCTCAATTTTCTATTTGTAAAATGGAGATAATAATAGTATTTTTGTTTCAAGTTTGTTGTGAGGTTCAAATGAAATAATCTTTGTCAAGTACTTAACATAGTGCCTGGAACACAACAGATCCTTAAGAAATGTTTGTATCCTTCCTTCCTGCTATAAGTTACAAAAAGTTGCTTATCTGTATTGGTAGAGGGAAATTTACTCATGCCAAAGGTATCATAGGTATAAGGCACAGAAGAAGAAGGAGAGAGGAAGGAAGGAGGAGAGAGAAAGAGAAAGGAAGGAAGGAAGGAAAGGAGAAAAATACATTTGGATTAGAAAAATCAGTTTCACAAGTACATTGCTATGGGAAAGAGCAGTAAGAATATTTTTGTAATCCTTGATCCATAATAAGATCTAACTTTCACTGGATTACAGTCTTTTAATGTCATATTTCAATATCTGAATTAAACTATGTAATCTAATCTTTCCTTCTTTGGCACAGATAATAACACAATCACACAATCATTTTCTATTTGATTGTTTATTTTCTTGTTCCTATTATTCAGTCATGTCTAACATTTTGTGACTCTGTGAAACAATATGCCAATACTGTCCCTGGGGTTCTCTTTCTCTTTTTAAACATTTATTAATATTCATTTTTAACATGGTTACATGCTTCATGCCCCTACTTTCCCCTTCACCCCCCGCTCACCACCCACCCATGGCCGATGCACATTTCCACTGGTTGTAACATGTGTCCTTGTTCAGGGCCTATTTCCAAATTGTTGTTAGTTGCATTGGTGTAGTTTCAGGTCTACATCCCCAATCATGTCCGCCTCAACCCATGCGTTCAAGCGATTGTTTATCTTCTATATTTCCTCTCCTGCAGTTCTTCCTCTGAATGTGGGTAGTGTTCTTTACCATAAATCCCTCAGAACTGTCCTGTGTCACTGCATTGCTGCTGGTACAGAAGTCCATTACATTCGATTTTACCACAGTATATCAGTCTCTGTGTATAGTGTTCTTCTGGCTCTGCTCCTTTTGCTCTGCATCAGTTCCTGGAGGTCTTTCCAATTCACATGGAATTCCTCCAGTTTATTATTCCTTTTAGCACAATAGTATTCCATCACCAGCATATACCACAATTTGTTCAGTCATTCCCCAATTGAAGGACATACCCTCCTTTTCCAGTTCTTTGCCACTACAAAAAGCACAGCTATAAATATTTTCATACAGGTCTGTTTATTTATGATCTCTTTGGGGTACAAACCCAACAATGGTATGGCTGGATCAAAGGGCAGGCATTCTTTTATAGCCCTTTGAGCATAGTTCCAAATTGCCAGCCAGAATGGTTGGATCAGTTCACAACTCCACCAGCAATGCATTAATGTCCCAATTTTGCCACATCCCCTCCAGCATTCATTACTCTCCCCTTCTTTCATTTTAGCCAATCTGCTAGGTGTGAGGTGATACCTCAGAGTTGTTTTGATTTACATTTCTCCAATTATTAGAGATTTAGAACACTTTCTCATGTGCTTATTGATACTTTTGATTTTTTTACCTGAAAATTGACTATTCATGTCTCTTGTTCATTTTTCAATTGGGGAATGGCTTGATTTTTTATACAATTGCTTTAACTCCTTGTATATTTGAGTAATTAGACCCCTGTCAGAGTTTTTTGTTATAAAGATTTTTTCCAAATTTGTTGTTTCCCTTATGATTTTGGTTGCATTGTTTTTGTTTGTACAAAAGCTTTTTAGCTTAATATAATCAAAACCATTTAATTTACATTTTGTAATTTTCTCTAACTCTTGCTTGGTTTTAAAATCTTTCCTTTCCCAGAGATCTGACAAGTATACTATTCTGTGTTCACTTAACTTATTTATAGTTTCCCTCTTTATATTCAAGTCATTCACCCATTCTGAATTTATCTTGGTGAGGGTGTGAGATGTTGATCTAAACCTAATCTCTCCCATATTGTTTCCCAAATTTCTCAGCAGTTTTTGTCAAATAGTGGATTCTTGTCCCAAAAGTTGGGCTCTTTGGGTTTATCATACACGTCATTAACCCCAAGTCTATTCCACTTATCTTCCCTTCTATCTCTTAGCCAGTACCATATTGTTTTGATGACTGCTGCTTTATAGTATAGTTTAATATCTGGTACTGCTAGGCCCCCTTCCTTCACATTTTTTTCATTATTTCCCTTGATATTCTTGATATTTTGTTATTCCAAATGAAATTTGTTATAGTTTTTCCTAATTCAGTAAAGAAGTTTTTTGGTAATTTGATAGGGATGGCGCTAAATAGGTAAATTAATTTGGGTAGAACGGTCATTTTTATTATGTTAGCTCGTCCTACCCATGAACAATTAATGGCTTTCCAATTGTTTAGATCCAGTTTTATTTGTTTGGAAAGTGTTTTGTAGTTGTTTTCATATAATTGCTGTGTTTGTTTTGGTAGATAGATTCCCAAGTATTTTATATTGTCTAGGGTGATTTTAAATGGTGTTTCTCTTTCTACCTCTTGATGCTGTGATGTTTTGGAAATGTATAGAAATGCTGATGATTTAGGTGCATTTATTTTGTATCCTGCAACTTTGCTAAAGTTGTTGATTATTTCTACAAGCTTCTTAGTTGATTCTCTAGGATTTTTTAAGTATATCATCATATCATCTGCAAAGAGTGATAGCTTAGTCTCCTCATTGCCTATTTTGATACCTTCGATTTCTTTTTCTTCTCTAATTGCTACTGCTAGTGTTTCTAGTACTATGTTGAATAATAGAGGTGATAATGGGCATCCTTGTTTCACTCCTGATCTTATTGGGAAGGCTTCTAATTTATCCCCATTGCATATAATGCTTGTTGATGGTTTTAGGTATATACTGTTTATTATTTTTAGGAAAGGTCCTTCTATTCCTATACTTTTCAATGTTTTCAATAGGAATGGATGCTGTATTTTGTCAAAGGCTTTTTCAGCATCTATTGAGATAATCATGTGATTTTTGTTTGTTAGACTGTTGATATGGTCAATTATGTGGATGGCAACAGCCATAAATGCCACATTGTAACAGTGTGTGCTCCTGTAACAGCACCTGAAAAAAAATGGACTTTATGGCTCCTGCAGAAAGAGCCATATCTCGCCCTCAAAAGAGCCAGATATGGCTCAAGAGCCATATATTGCTGACCCCTGCTCTAGGAGATTTTCATGAGTTCAAATCCATCCTTAGAAACTTACTGGCTATGTGACCCTGGGCAAGTCATTTAATCCTGTTTGCCTCAGTTTCCTCATATGGAAAATGAGCTGGAAAAGGAAATGGCAAACCACTCCAGGATTTTTGCCAAGAAAACCCAAATGGGGTCATAAAGAATTGAACAAGACTGAAAAATGACTACACAACAAAATCAATTGTGGGATGAGATGATGAAATCTCCCTTGGAGTCACGTTTCTTCTTTCCTTTGGGTCCATAATGAAAGTAGATATGCTTATTCATTCCTATCTCTTCCCAAGGAGAATCCATGAACTATCCATTTGTTTAGCTCCTACCACTTTGTTTATTTAAATAGTATCACAATTTCTTGATCCCTGGACAGTGAATTCATATTACCTATAGTTAGGCTAGTACTATCTCTCTAAGATTATCTTCAATTTAACTTGTTCCTATTTTATTTATGCATAGAAGTTTACATGTTGTTTCCTTTGCTGAATTGTCAGATTCTTGAGGGAAAGGGCTGTGCTTTTGCTCCTTTTTTATGTCTCCAGTGCTTAAAACAGTACATGGCACATAGTAAGTGTTTAATAAATGTTTTTCGATTTGACTACAATTAGCATTAAATGTGATATAAATTAACTTATTAAGCTTAGTAACCTAGCTATCTTTTCCTCCTATTAAAGACAATGACTATGGAATCAAAGGGGCACACATTGCAATAAGGGTCATTTTGATTTTTTTTCTTTGTTCCTACAAAGAATTCATCATCTATTGGGCAGCCTACAGTCATACAACAGGGTCAATTTATCATCAGGAATCCCCTTGAATTTCCTACCATAATAGAATTTTATGGAGCTTATGCTCTTTTGGTACTGGCCTTCAAGAACCCAGGATCATTCCAATGCCTTAAAGAGATATAAGAGGAGAAGCTTGTGGATGGAAAGTAATACAACAACTCAATCATGTCATTTGTTCTTAGGCTGCATGCACAAGTTGGTGTTCAGAATGATAAGGATGCTAATCACACTGTCCTCAGTCTTGGTCTGCCTACTTCTGGCACATTATATTCAGTTGTTGGTGCCACAGTTTTTAGGAAAGACATCAACAAGTTGAAGCATGCCTAAAGAAAAGTGATCAAGATGGTCTGCAGACTCAAAAAATTGAAGGAACTGGGGATATTTAGCCTAGAAAAGAGAAGACATAACAGGCAGATAGACTATCTGAATTCAAGTATTTTAAGTCCTATCATACGAATGAAGGATTAGACCTGTTTGCATTGGCCCCAGAGGGAAGAAGTATGAACAAAATCTACAAGTTCCAGAGAAGTGGAGTAAGCTCAGAACAATGGATGGAAATCATAGAGTGGCAGCTTTCAGCCTGATTGAAAGAAAAACTTCCGTACGATTGAAGCTTTCCAAAAGTGGAATGACTGCCTTGAGAGGCAATGAGTTGTCTGTTACTGGAAGTTCTCTGATAGAGCAGGGATTCCTTTGAATTGTTTTATTTATGTTTTTAAATATGTCCCTTCCACTAACAACCCTCCATTGAAATAAAATAAAAAAATAGAAACAAACCCTCAGCCACTTTAATGGGCCTGAATAGTTCAGAAAAACCAATTTCTTTAGAGAGCATTTGAGAAAATCTGTCTCTCTCCGTCACTGACACTTCCTTACTACTCAGGCAGGAGGTGAGTGACATGTTTTATCTTCAGCCTTCTGGACTTCAGGTTATCATGGCATTGATTAGATTCCAAAGTCTTCCAATATTGGTTTTTTCCATGCAATATTTTAATCATTCCTTTAATGCTCCCTCGCTTTGCTCTTTATCTGTTTATAGACGTTTCCTCAGTTTCCTCATAGACCAGGGCTTCTTTATCCGGAGTCCATGAACTTGCTCTATAAAGATTGATAAAAGATAGATGATTCTAGAGATGGGTATATGAGAGATAATTTATAGATAAATGGATGGATAGATGATAGAGATTGTATAAATATGTGGATGGGTAGGTAGGTAGAAAGAAAAAGAGAGAGACAGATAGAAACACATGTATACATATATAAAGATACATAGAAATATAGATGGAAAGGCAGATAGACAACAGAGATGTAGATATGTTATAAATTATAGCTATGTATACATAACTAAAATTTACTTCTTTTAAAAAGTGTTATTTTATACACTGAAAATATTAAAGGAAGAAATCTGTTGATAATCTCCAATTTGTCCTGCATATACCATGCTTATTCAGAGATGTTTTCCAGTTGTCACCCCCATTTGACTATAAGCTTTTCGAGGCTAGGGACTAGTTTTGTTTTTTGTGGGTTATTTAAATTTGCTTTTGCCTTTCCTTGTATTCCCAGGACCCAGCAGAATAGTTGGCACATAAAACGTGTTGAATAAATTTGTGTTGACTGACTGACTGAGAAGTCTAGGTTTCAGAATATTGTCAAAGAAGTACATTATACTGTCAAAAATGCTAAGAACTTATTAATTTATTAATACAATAAACATTTTTAAGCACCTTCTATGAACCAGGAACTAGGTATTCAGTGATATTCTAGACCACTGTTGGTGAATCTATGGAAATGAGTGCTGGGGCTGAGGACATTTTTCATATCACCCACCCCTCTTCCCAGCAGCCCAATGGAAGCCTTCCCTCATCTGGGGCAAGGGGATGACTTGCATTCACAAGAGAGTTGTAGTTTGGGCAATCTCTAAGAAGTTCACCATAATTATCCAAGATGATGTAAGATTATCAGAATATAGACATGAAAAGGATATTAAGTATCATCTAATGGAATTTTCATGTTTTACATATGACAAAACCAAAGTCCAGAAATAATACAGGTAATATCAAAACTGAACTCCAAATCCATTCTAACTATATCTTAGACTATTCTCCACCACAGTACAGTGCCTCAAGTCCATGCCAGTTTTGGTACTTGTGCTATCATGCTCTCCCAGACTAATGAACATGATTGAATGTGGTATTCTTACAGTGGTTGATATAAACAAACACTTAATCAGTTCTGTTGACTGACATTCTTTAGTGAGACAGAAACTTGATTCTGGATCCTCTTTCTTAAATCTAAGGATGGATACACATCATGGTAGAAGGAAAAAATATTAGGATGTGTCTATTTCTGTTCACAGAATTTTGACTCCCTTTATCATTGGACTATTTGAAAGCAAAGGAGAGGCAGGAAAAAAAGAGTTGTTTAATTCAGGACACTGATCGATAAGTTTGGATAGACTATCCACAACCATATCATCCTCCCTGCCAAAATACCTCCAGATAATTCCCTTGATCCTTTCAAACCCCAAACCTACTTCCACTTTCATGGATAGCAGTAAGTGAAAGAATTTTCAAGCAGTAGGTGATGAGTCTGTTTAAGCAGGACATTCAAGCATTTGTATCATTCTCAGAAAGGCCTTGAACTCACAAACCACATGATATGGGTAAGAGATACACCTAATCCCAGGTGGTTTTCACAGCAATAGAAATTTCTGCCCCTGGAAGAGAATGGTTGTAGCATGACTTATCATAGTGAAGTTGACCACAGTGCTCAGAAAACACGTGAAAGAATGAACTTTCAGAGGAATGGTTAGTCAGAGTAAGCCTATAATCTGCAACTACTCATGAATGACAAAATAACAGAATTTCAGATATTGAATGGATCCCAGAGGACAGAGTCAAAAGAAATAAGTGGTCAGTTAGCCTCTGTTAGAAAGCTTACAGTTAGGGAAAATCACACCCATTCCTCTTCGGGATGGCTTTAATTGCTAGGATTTTCCCCTCTGACATCAAACATGCATTTGCCTATTTGCAACTGCTTTCCCTTGCTCCTAGTTTTGCAGTAAAGTAAAATAGGAGTAATAAAATGGGAAAAAATTTAGTCCCTCACCTGTATGACTTCCTTTCAAACGTTTGAAGACAAAAGTCATGTCCTGATTGAATGATCACATTTTCTGGCTAAATATCCAAAGTTCTTTTAAGCCACCATCATCTGACATAGAATATTAGGCCTTTGCTAGTCTGGTTGCCCTCCTCTGGACACTCTCCAACATGTCAATGTCTTTCTTAATCTAGGATGCTTAAAAAGGAATGATACACCAGATTTAGAGTTATCAGGCAGACTATAGTGGAATTAGAACCTTCTAATTTTCAAAGTTACACCTCTCTTAATGCAGGCTAAGCCAACATATCAAGCCAGGCCTTTTGCTTAGTCATATCTACAGAATGTAATCTGTCCAAATATATATATATGAGGCACTTAGAGACAGAGCATCCTTTTCATTCCAATCCTAGGATATTAGTTTTTTTTTAATTTTTCTTTTGAATATTTTCCCATAGTTAAATATTTCATGTTCTTTCCCTCTCCCCCAAGCCTCCCTAACCCGCATTAGTCGACGCACAATTCCACGGGGTTTTATATGTATGTATCATTGACCAATACCTAAATCCATATTATTGATAGTTGCACTAGAGTTATCGCTTAGTGTCTACAATCCCAGTAATATCCCCATCAGCCCATGTGTTCAAGCATTTGTTTTTCTTCTGGTTTCTTCTCTCACAATTCTTCCTCTGAATGTGGCTAGTTTTCTCTCTTATAAGTCCCTCAGCCTTGCTCTGGATCCTTGAATTGCTGCTGTAGAGAAGTCCGTTATGTTCAATTGTACCACAGTGTACCAGTCTCTGTGTACAATGTTCTCCTGGATCTGTTCCTTTCACTCTGCATCAATTCCGGAAGAATTTTCCAGTTCACATGGAACTCCTCCAGTTCTTTATTCCTTTGAACACAATAGTATTCCATCACCAACAGATACCACATTTTGTTCAGCCATTCCCCAATCGAAGGACATTCTCTCATTTACTAATTTTTTGCAACCACAAAGAGTGCAGCTATAAATATTTTTTGTACAAGTCTTTTTCCTATTATCTCTTTGGGGTATAAGCCAAGCAGTGCTATGGCTGGATCAAAAGGCACATAGTCTTTTAAAGCACTTTGAGCATAGTTCCAAATTGCCATCCAGAATGGTTGGATCAGTTCACAACTCCACCAGCAATGCATTAATGTCCCAATTTTGCCACATTCCCTCCAACATTCATTACTCTCCCCTGTTGTCATTTTAGCCAATCTGCTAGGAGTGAGGTGATACCTCAGAGTTGTTTTGATTTGCATTTCTCTAATTATTAGAGATTTAGAACACTTTCTCATGTGCTTATTGATAGTATTGATTTCTTTATCTGAAAATTACCTATTCATGTCCCTTGCCCATTTATTGATTGGGGGATGGCTTGATTTTTTTGTACAATTGATTTAGCTTTTTGTATATTTGCGAAGTTAGAACTTTGAGTTTTTTGTTATAAAGATTTTTCCCAATTTGTTGCTTCCCTTTAATTTTGGTAGGATTGGTTTTGTCTGTACAAAATCTTTTTAGTTTAATGTAGTCAAAATTATTTATTTTACATTTTGTGATTTTTTTCTAACTTTTGCTTGGTTTTAAAATCTTTCCTTTCCCATAGATCTGACAAGTATACTATTCTGCGTTCACCTAATTTACTTATAGTTTCCTTCTTTATATTCAAGTCATTCACCTATTCTGAGTTTATCTTGGTATAGGGTGTGAGATCTTGATGTAGGCCTAATCTCTCCCATATTATTTTCCAATTCCCCCAGCAATTTTTGTCAAATAGTGGGCTTTTGTCCCAAAAGCAGGGTTGTTTGGGTTTATCAAAGACTGTCTTGCTGAGGATGTTTACCTCTAGTCTATTCCACTGTCTCTTTCCCAGGACCATATTGTTTTGATGACTACTGCTTTATATAATACAGTTTAATATCTAGTACTGGTGGGCTACCTTCCTTCATATTTTTTTCATTATTTCCCTTGATATTCTTGGTCTTTTGTTCTTCCAAATGAACTTTGTAATAGTTTTTTCTAATACAGTAAAAAAATTTTTGGTAGTTTGATAGGTATAGCACTAAATAGGTAAATTAATTTGGGTAGGATGATTATTTTTATTATATTAGCTTGTCCTACCCATGAGCAATCAATGTTTTTCTAATTGTTTAGATCTAGTTTTAATTGTGGAAAGGATTTCATAGTTGTGTTTGTATAATTCCTGTGTTTGTCTTGGCAGATGGATTCCTAAGTATTTTATATTGTCTAGGGTGATTTTAAATGGAATTTCTCTAACTCTTCCTGTTGCGATGTGTTGGAAATATATAGAAATGCTGATGATTTATGTGCGTTTATTTTGTATTCTGCAACTTTGTTAAAGTTGTTGGTTATTTCTAGTAGCTTTTTAGTTCATTCTCTAGGATTTTTAAGTAGACCATCATATCATCTGCAAAGAATGATAGCTTAGTCTCCTCATTGCCCATTTTAATACCTTCAATTTCTTTTTCTTCTCTAATTGCTACTGCCAGTGTTTCCAGTACAATGTTAAGTAATAGAGGTGACAATGGGAATCCTTATTTCACTCCTGATTTCATTGGGAATGCTTCTAATTTATCCCCATTGCAGATGATGCTTGCTGATGGTTTTAGATATATACTGTTTATTATTTTTAGGAAAGGTCCTATTATTCCTAAACTTTCTAGTGTTTTCAGTAGGGATGGGTGTTGTATTTTGTCAAAGGTTTTTTCAGCATTTATTGAGATAATTATGTGGTTTTTGTTCATTTGTTTGTTGATATAGTCAATTATGTGAATGGTTTCCCTAATATTGAACCATCTTTGCACTCCTGGTATAAATCCCACCTAATCATAATGAATAACCCTTGTGATCACTTGTTGGAGTCTTTTTGCTAGTATTCTGTTTAAGTTTTTTGCATCTATGTTCACTAGGGAGATTGGTCTGTAGTTTTCTTTCTCTGTTTTTGATCTGCCTGGCTTTGGGATCAGTACCATATTTGTGTCATAAAAGATGTTTGGTAGAACTCCTTTGCTTATTGTGTCAAATAGCTTGCATAGTATTGGAATTCATTGTTCTTTGAATGTTTGATAGAATTCACTTGTGAATCCATCTGGTCCTGGGGATTTTTTCTTAGGGAGCTCTTTGATATCTTGTTCAATTTTTTTTCTGATATGGGATTATTTAAGTATTCCATTTCTTCTGCTGTTAAATCAATTCTAGGATATTAGAAAGACAAAGAAATAAGTGAAGATGAGACTTGAAACAGGACATTGAAATTAAGTACATTGCATGATTTCAAAGAGTGATATTTATCATCCACTCATCCTGGGAAAGCTTTAACAGTCTATCTATGAGGATGCCCTTAAATGTCCCCCAAGAGCCCACCATTCGCATGCTCATCTGGGGGCATTTGGCAGCAGCACTAATCAAGATGGCAATCACACAAAGTGCCTATTAAAAGCTCGTGACTTTACTATGAAGGAGAAAAGGAATAAACCACTTGTGTTAAAAGCGAACTCTCTCAATATCCCTGGAGGTGCTTATCTCTCTTAGCTGCTACATATGACCATGGATAGGAATATAGACTAACCCAACACCTACCTTCAACAATATTACACCCACTTTTGTACACATTCATATTCCTAGATTGAGTTGTTGACCCAGGTCCAAAGGGTACTTTTCTGGGGCAGAACATGCTTCATAAAATCCATGATGGATCTGGGATTAGAGTAAGGCTTACTCCTTTGATCATGCTTTACTTTATTGTGCTTCACAGATATTGCAGTTTTCACAAATGGAAGGTTTATGGCAACCATGTGTTAAGCCAGTTGATTGACACCATTTTCCTTAAAGGATGTGCTCACATTTTGTCTCTATGTCACATCTGCATCATTCCCACTATTTTAATATATATATATATATATATATATATATATATATATATCTTTACCTTCTGTCTTAGAATCAATAGTACTTATTGGTTTGCCCTATTCCCCCTTTTTAAAAAGAACAAACAAACCCACAAACCCTTACCTTTCATCTTGGAACCAAGATATTGGTTCCAAGGCAGAAGAGTAGTAAGGGCTAGGCAATGGGGGTTAAGTGACTTGACCAGGGTCACACAGCTAGGAAATATCTAAAGCCAAATTTGAACCCAGGACCTCCCATCTCTGGGCCTGACTCTCAATCCACTGAGCCACTCAGGTACCTCTTCCCATTTACTTTTTTTTTCAAGCCAACAAACATTTATAATTTTTTGTAATTATTATACAAAAGATATAAATGGTAAATTTGGGAGAACTATTCTAAATAGAAATTAACTGCTNATATATATATATACCTTTACCTTCTGTCTTAGAATCAATAGTACTTATTGGTTTGCCCTATTCCCCCTTTTTAAAAAGAACAAACAAACCCACAAACCCTTACCTTTCATCTTGGAACCAAGATATTGGTTCCAAGGCAGAAGAGTAGTAAGGGCTAGGCAATGGGGGTTAAGTGACTTGACCAGGGTCACACAGCTAGGAAATATCTAAAGCCAAATTTGAACCCAGGACCTCCCATCTCTGGGCCTGACTCTCAATCCACTGAGCCACTCAGGTACCTCTTCCCATTTACTTTTTTTTTTCAAGCCAACAAACATTTATAATTTTTTGTAATTATTATACAAAAGATATAAATGGTAAATTTGGGAGAACTATTCTAAATAGAAATTAACTGCTTGTGAGAGTGGTTAGTTAAGATGAATCTCTTTTTTCTCCAAGTTTGGAACCCCATCTCAGTCTTTCTGAAATTCTATTTTTCTTTGTCATCCAGATACTTTTAAAAATTGTGTTGAATTAAGTCATACCATCAGATTAAAAGCCAGAAGGGACATTAGAAAGCTTTTAATTTAACTCTCTAATTTTATGTAGAGTAAAACTGAGGCACACTATAAGCTAATAGAGAAAAGTCAAAGAATACCTATAGCTACTTGGAAACCCTTAAAGAAACCTGCATATCATTGTAAGTATTAGGCTTTCATTAGACAACCCCATATCTAATGTCTCTTATGCTTTATACAGGAAATCTTGAAATAGTCATGTAAATAATAGCCACTAATTTAACTATTTAAGTATTGCAAATCACTTTTATATACATAGATTTATTTTCCCCTAAAACTCAGACATTTAGAGAGAAAGTAGTCTGTCTTCCCATTTACTTTTAAAATTGCAATCTAGGAAACTGGATAATCTTTTAAAGAAACATAGATTGGAGTTAGATCTAGAGCCTAATACTGAAAAATGGTTATTATTGGCACAGAAAACCCATGAAAACTTGACTGACAAAGGATTAATTCTCAAAACTATTTAAAAAACTCTACACGCTTGGCTATTAGCACTGAAAGTATTAGAGGTTCAAAAAACTTTTTTACCACCATTTTTAAAGGAATAAGGAAAAGCACAAAAGATTCAAGGGGCAAGTACCCAACAAGGACAACATTGTAGTCTTCTCATAACTTGTCCACAGAGTCTAAGGTAGTGCAGCTTTAGAGAAACTTAAAATTCCAGAATGGGTGTATAAATCCTGAAGTCCAAAATAGGATGATGCTTAATAAAGTAAAAAAAATTTCTACACTGTCCCCTAGAAAAGGAGATAATCTCCCAGTCTATATTAAGCCAAATAGCTTTGGTCCTTTTGAACTCCCCCCAAGCTATACTCTATCCACCCTCACCTATTTCTGGTTCTTATCCATTTTCTCAAAAGTTTTTTTTTGTTAGGTCCCATCAAAGCTTTGGTTGCTTGTGTTTGTGTCAGTTATATCTAATATTTTTAGTGCCTTATTTGGTCATTCTGGAAAGATATCATGGCTTCACATATGGCTGTACTCCCCAAATCATGAGTTACTAGGCTGTAATGAGCCTGGCTACTTTGGATGGTAGGTCCCAGAACTGGGTTTGGTCTGGTATTTCTAAAGGGATCCTGTTCCTGAATGATATCTTACAGATTGTTATTTCTGTTACTCATTTCATTCCATCCTAAATGTGGTTTAGTTAAATAGTCAGCTACTGCTTGATAATATTGTCTGTGTTCTGACTGCACCAACAACTAGCCATTCTCATAACTTTCCTTCTCCTTGGACCTTTTCTATTCCCTGAGACACATCAGTGTTGAAATTAGGCCAACTAATAACACTGCAACAATAATTTTTTTTAAAAAAGCCTCAAAGTGTACAAGTGAAAGGAAGAATCAATGTGTCAAACTGTCAATGTGGCAATGGTGTTTAATTTTAAGGGATTGCCATAGCTACTCTAGCCTTCAGCCACCACCATTCTGATCACTTGGCAGTCAGCAACATTGAAGCAAGACTCTCTATCAGCAAAAATAAATGACAACTCTCTGAAGGCTCACATAGTTGTTATTTTTTCTATCAAGAAAATATTTTAAATTAAGGTTTGCACATTTGTAGACATAATACTATTGCATACTTAATAGGCTATAGGAGAGGGTCAACATAACTTATATGCACTGGGAAACCGAAAAAAAAATCCAGTGAATAACTTTATTGTGATAGTCGTTTTATTGTGGTGGTTTAGAAATCTCCAGAGTGTATGCCCGTACTGATTGTGGAGGATATTGTGAGGACTACTATTCTTGCTTGCAGCAGAGGCAGACCCTGATCTTCTCTTCTCGTCTGGGTTGCACAGTTTGTGAAGTGAGCTTGCTTTGCCTTCATAAGGCACATGGGAGGCTATGATTAAGTTATTACAGCACATATTTCCAAAGCTGTATCTTTTCAAAGGAGATATGCTTGGGAAATTGGGAAATCGAGGGAGTATACTTTTATTTATTTAAAACCCTTATCTGCTGTCTTAGAATCAATACTAAGGCAGAAGAGGGGTAAGGACTAGGCAATGGGAGTCAAGTGACTTGCCCATGGTCACACAGCTAGGAAGTGTCTGAGGCCAGATTTGAACCCAGGACCTCCTGCCTCTGGGCCTAGCTCTCAGTCCACTGAGCCACCCAGCTTCCCTGCAGGAGTATACTTTTAAAATGAGTATTTCATCAATCAAAAATATGTTAAATTTGAATTCATGACATTTCAATTATTTTGATGGATCCATAATCTCAAAGTTGAGTACTCCCTGAAGTGGTATAAATCACATACACCTTCTTTTTCTATTGCCCATATCATTTCATTAATAGTCCCCTATTCATCTCCCAAACATAATGCATTCTGTGCTTACATCAATTAACAACATAGAAGACCAGGATTGTCTATCTGTTACTCCTGTCTTATTACATGACCAGTCCATCTTATTTCCTCTTATAGATTTATTTTTTTCTGGAAATTTCTTTTTAGAGATTGTGGTATTACAACACTTACATTCTAACAGCAGCATTAGGAGAAAATCCTGCTTTTATTTTCTAGGAAAATTGATCAGCAATCTGGCAGAAAGCAGATTTAAACCAACATTATGCACCATATATCACATATATCACAAAAAACAGCAAGTGAATGCAAGACGTAAGTATAAAAGATCAGCCTAAACAAATTAGAAGATAAAGAAAAGTAAAGCCTTCCACAACCATGAATAGAGCAGACTTTTTGACAAAAAAAGTCTAGAAATAATCATAAATGACTAAATGAAAAACATTCATTAAATAAGTTTTAAAATCATTGTCACAAGTAAAAGCAAAGTGGTAGAATTAGAATGGAGGCAACAGATCTATTAGGGAATGACTTTTGTTCTCATTTACATGTACAATTCTATTTATGTCCTAGATATAAGAACTCTGTCAAATAATTTGGTTTCAATATTTTTTTCTCAATTGGCTGCTTCCATTTTTTGTTTAAAGAAATTGTTCTATGGAAAGTGGAATATCAAGTGGTGTGGTTGATAAAAAAAAAGATAAAAAAGGCTTAAAATATTTAGACATTCTATGTATGCTATAGTGCACATATATTGTATGTAAATATAAGATTAAATGCTTAGCATCTCTTTAGGGGAAAATGTATTGATGATGCACTTTTAAGTTTAATCTACATTATTAACAATTTCTTATATCTAGAAAATCAATGAAAACAATTAAAGCTAATGTGTAGATTAAATGATTTCCAAGATATAAATGTTCCCACTAAAGATTTAGCCAACAGCACCCTCAAGTCAAAGTTAGAACACATGGGGGCAGAGCCAATGTCATAAGGAATTAATAGGTCTGGGTCTCCCAGACACAAAGCTGTAAGAGAGTTTGTGGTAGGTCCATGGATTTGGTTGGCATTGTAGTGGGAATGCAAAGGGAGAACTCTAAAAATTAAAGATCTCTCATATCAATTCCTGAAGTTTTTACCTCTTATGGATAGCAAGTAATAGGAGTCAGAAGTTTCTATACTCTGCCTGAGCAAAATTGCTTTATTTCAAGACTTCTGGTCCAAGAGGTTTATAGATAGTAACTATTTTATTATCATGCTGGTCACATGATAACAAAACCTTCTAAGCCAACTAAATGATTATGGATCATGGGGGGAAATGATTGAGAAGTATAAAAATTGTTGGAGAAAATTTTAGGAGTAGCTAGGTGACATAGTGGATAACACACTGATGCTGGAGTTAGGAAGACCTGAATTCAAATTAAGCCTTAGACAGTTACCAGTTGTCTACCCCTGAAAAAAACCACTTAGCTTCTGTTTGCTTCAGTTTCTTCCTCTGTAGAATAGAAATCAATTAAACTATAAACATTTATTAAATGCCTATGTGGTAGGTACTTTGCTGAGGCCTGGGAATACAAAAAGAGGCAAAAGACATTCCAGCCCTTAAGTCCAGCCCTACAATCTAATAGAACAGATGGCATGCAAATAAATTTATAAAAAGCAACATGCAGTATAAATAGAGTGAAGGCACTAAAATTCAGAGGTTTGAGAATATTTACTGGAAAAGATGGGATTTTAGCTGGGGCTTAAAGCCAGAGAGATCAGTAGGTGGAGTGGAGGAGAGAGAGAGCATTATAGAGCGTGGTTTGTAGAGAAAATGTCCAGAGATGGATTGCCTTGTTTCTAAACAAACAAGAGGCCAGTGTCACTGGATTAATTTACATGTTGGGGAATAAGGTGAAAGAAGACTAGACATATAAAAGGAGGTAAGTTGATGAAGGGCTTTGAATGGTAAATAGTATTTGATCCTGGGGGCCACAGGGAGCCACTGCAGTTTACTTAGTGGGGTCACAATTGGATCTCAGCTTTAGAAAAATCACTTTGGTGGATGAATGGAGAGTGGATTGGAGTGGATAGAGATTTGAGGCAGTCAGACCCAGCTCTAACAGGCTATTTCCAAAATTGCAGGAGGCAATAGCTTTGATGTGGTCAGGTGAGACATACTTAGGAACACAGGATCACTTCTAGTTTGTGAACCTGATGGACTGAGAGGCTGGTGTGGCCATTAACAATAATAGGGAAGGTATGAAGGTAGGGAGAGTTTCAGGGAAAATACGACTTCAGATTTTGATACATTGAGTTTAAGAGATCTACTGGATATTCAGGTTGAGATAAATAGGTGGATTCAAGAATCATCAACGTAGATATGATCATTAAATGGATAAGAGTTGATGAGATGGGCAAGTGAAGTAGTATAGAGGGAGAAGGGGAGGGTCCAGGAGAGAAAGCTGATGGATACCTACAGTTATAGGTCATGATCTGGATGAGGACCCAGCAAAGGAGTCTGAGTAGTCATTGGTTAGGAGAACCAGGAAAGAGCAGTGTCCTAAAACCCTAAAGTGAAGAGAGTATCAAGGAAGAAAGAGTGATCATCAATGTCAAAGACTACAAAGAAATCAAGAAGAATGAGGATTGAGAAAAGGTCATTGGTTTTAGCAGCTAAGAGATCATTGGTCACTTTGGAGAAAGTGTGAAGAGATAAAATCAGAAACCAAATTGTAAGGGGTTAAGAAGAGAGGAAAAGGAGAGAAAAGAAAAATACTTATAGTAGATGACTTTTTGAGGAGGTTGGCTAGAAAGGACAGAAGAAATATAGGACCAAATGGCAGGAATGGAAGAAGGAAGTGAGGGATTTTTATTTAAGTTTGGGGAAAACAGAGGCATGTTTGTAGGCAGTAATGAAGGAGACAATAGAGAGGGAAGGTGGGGAGAAATGAAAGAATGGAGATGACAGAGGAAGTAATATGTTGGAAGAGACAGGATGAAATGGAATTATTTGAATAAGCAAAAGGATTGTACTCAGTAAGGGGCAAGGTAACTCAGTGGTGAAGGAGGAGGTGAGTGATAGATGAATGAGGAAGAAGAGAGAAGGAGTTCATGATGAATAGCTTCAATTTCTTCTGTAAACTATGAGGCAAGTTTCTCAGCTGAGAGATTTGGGGAGGAGGAGTCATCAGATTGAGGTGCGATGAAAAGATTTGGAAGATCCTCTATAGAGAGAAAGCTGATAAGGGAAGTACAGTAGGATTATCTAGCAACAGATAATAATAGCACTTATATAATCAAATTCTTATGAATCCTTTATGCTACAAATATCTTGTTATGTCACCAAAATATGTGGAGGTAAGTGCTATTCCCATTCAACAAATGAAGAAACTGAGTAAGACAGTGGGTTGATGAGTTGGTCATAATCAAACAATCAATATGTATGTAAGGCTGGATTTCACTTCATATTTTCCCAACTCCATGTTCTGGACTCTCTGATGCACACTGGGCATTCCTTATATGGGATGAGAAGTGGATGATTTGATATCTGTAATATTTATGGAATTAATCTACCCTTATGAGATGAAGGAGCTGTCCAGGAATGAAAGTAATTCAAATGACTGAGTGCAACACATTGGTAGAATGACTGCCCAGAGTGGGCAGCAGGCCAGAGCATGGTTGGAGCACATGAGGTACATTTCCAGACAGTAATGCTCTCCTCCTCTTTGTATTAGATTATGATGGTTATGGGAGTTCTAAGCTTCTCATAACACCAGTCTGAATACTGCAATATAAGATCTTGGAATACTTGCAATGATTTTGTTGAGGCAAATGGGATAAATTCTTTTTATTATCAGCTGAAAATAGCTCCTGAATGAACGAAACAATAGTTTATAATTGTGTTTTGATATTGGAAGGTGAGACCTGGGTGAGTTAGACAAGAATTAGGAGCAGGAGGGTAATGTTTATGATACAAGGTACCGTACTTTTGTTTGTTTGGGAGCAAAGGCCCTGATCAAAGTGGCCTTTTGTATAATAATATTTTTTTAAACCCTTACCTTCTTTCTTATAGGTTAATATTTTATTTTTTTAGAAAAATTTTCCATGGTTACATGATTCTTGTTATTACTTTCCCCTTCACCCTCCATCACCCTCCCCATATACAATGCACATTTCCACTGGTTTTAACATGTGTGATCAATCAAGACTTATTTACATAGTAAAATACATTGGTGTGGTCATTTAGTGTCTACATCCCCAACCATGCCTGCATCAACCCATGTGTTCAAGCAGTTGTTTTTCTTCTGTGTTTCCACTCCTGCAGTTCTTCCTCTGAATGTGGGTAGCATTCTTTTCCATAAATCCCTCAGAATTGTCCTGGGTCATTGCATTGCTGCCAGTATAGAAGTCCATTACATTCAATTTTACCAGAGTGTATCAGTCTCTGTATACAATGTTCTTCTGGCTCTTCTCCTTTCACTCTGCATCAATTCCTGGAGGTCTTTCTAGTTCACATGGAATTCCTCCAGTTTATTATTCCTTTGAGCACAACAGTATTCAATCACCAACAGATACCACAATTTGTTCAGCCATTCCCCAATTGAAGGGCGATCCTTCTTTTTCCAGGTTTTTGCCATCACAAAAAGCACAGCTGTAAATATTTTCATACAAGTCTGTTTATCTATGATCTCTTTGGGGTACAAACCCAGCAGTGCTATGGCTGGATCGAAGGGCAGGCAGTCTTTTAGAGCTCTTTGGGCATAGGTCCAAATTGCCATCCAGAATGGTTGGATCACTTCAGCAATTCATTAATGTCCAATTTTGCCAAATCCCCTCCAACATTCATTACTCTCCCCTTCTATCATTTTAGCCAATCTGCTAGGTCTAGGTGTGAGGTGGTGCCTCAGAGTTGTTTTGATTTGCATTTCTCTAATAGAGATTTAGAAAACTTTCTCATGTGCTTATTGATAGCTTTGATTTCTTTATCTGAAAATTACCTATTCATGTCCCTTGCTCATTTATCAATTGGGGAATGGCTTGATTTTTTTATATAATTGATTTAGCTCCTTGTATATTTGAGTAATTAGACCTCTGTCTAATTAAGTTGGGCTCTTTGGGTTTATCATAAACAGTCTTGTTGACGTCACTTACCCCAAGTCTATTCTACTGATCCTCCCTTCTGTCTCTTAGCCAGTACCATATCCTTTTGATGACCACTGCTTTATAGTATAGTTTATTATCTGGTACTGCTGGGTCACCTTCCTTCACTTTTTTTTTCATTATTTCTCTTAATATTCTTGATCTTTTGTTCTTCCAAATAAACTTTGTTATAGTTTTTTCTAATTCAGTAGAAAAGTTTTTTGGTAGTTTGAAAGGTATGGCACTAAATAGGTAAATTAATTTGGGTAGAATGGTCATTTTTATTGTTAGCTTGTCCTACCCATGAGCAATCAATGTTTTTCTAATTATTTGGATCAGTTTTAATTGTTTGGAAAGTGTTTTGTAGTTGTGTTTGTATAATTCCTGTGTTTGTTTTGGTAGATAGATTCCTAAGTATAATCATTAAAAACTATTTTGAACAATTATATGGTAACAAATATAGCAATCTAGGTGAGATGGATGAATATTTACAAAAATATAAATTGCCTAGATTAACAGCAGAAGAAGTAGAATACTTAAATAATCCCATACCAGAAAAAGAAATTGAACAAGCCATCAAAGAACTCCCTAAGAAAAAATCCCCAGGACCAGATGGATTCACAAATGAATTCTATCAAACCTTCAAAGAGCAACTAATTCTAATACTATACAAACTATTTGACATAATAAGCAAACAAGGAGTTCTACCAAATTCCTTTTATGATACAAATGTTACTGATCCCAAAGCCAGGTAGATAAAAAACAGAGAAAGAAAACTACAGACCAATCTCCTTAGTGAACATAGATGCAAAAATCTTAAACAGAATACTAGCAAAAAGACTCCAACAAGTGATCACAAGGATTATTCATTATGATCAGGTGGGATTTATACCAGGAATGCAAGGATGGTTCAACATCAGGAAAACCATTCACATAATTGACCATATCAACAAGCAAACCAACAAAAACCACATGATTATCTCAATAGATACTGAAAAAGCCTTTGACAAAATACAATATCCATTCCTATTGAAAACATTAGAAAGTATAGGAATAGAAGGACCTTTCCTAAAAATAATAAATAGAATATATTTAAAACCATCAGCAAGCATCATATGCAATGGGAATAAATTAGAAGCCTTCCCAATAAGATCAGGTGTGAAACAAGGATGCCCATTATCACCTCTATTATTTAACATTGTACTAGAAACACTAGCAGTAGTAATTAGAGAAGAAAAAAGAAATTGAAGGTATTAAAATGGGCAATGAGGAGACTAAGCTATCATTCTTTGCAGATGATATGATGGTCTACTTAAAAATCCTAGAGAATGAACTAAAAAGCTACTAGAAACAATCAACAACTTTAACAAAGTTGCAGGATACAAAATAAATGCACAAAAATCATCAGCATTTCTATATTTCCAACACATTAGAGCAGCAAGAGGTAGAAAGAGAAACACCTTTTAAAACCACCCTAGACAATACAGAATAATTACCTTTCTTCTTAATATAAGTTCTAAGGAAGAAGAGTGGTTATCTGAGTTAAGTGACTTGCTTGAAGACATCCTGAGCATTTTACCCATCTTGGGTTATGGGTAAAATGTTCAGGATGTCTTCAAGCAACTTTTCTGATCATTGGATCACAACTACTTTCAGGATCTGGCCAGGATGGAGATTTGGCTTAGGTAATGTATGAATTAGTCTTATATAGCCTGAAAATACAACATTTCACACTCACACTCTTAACAAGAGGGATTTATTAATTCAGGGAAACAGAGAAGGAGGGAAAAGTTCTAGGTTTGAGGTTGAGGCAAAAACTATCTAAAATCTTCAAGGTTCTGTTAGAATAGCTATTCCCCTCCCAGAGGGGAAACTTCTGAATAAAACTATTTCTCCCTAACTCCCTCACAACCTAAACTTTCTCCTTAAATCTAATATTAACAAGTCCAAGATGCTAGAGATGGTCTTGATTGTAGATTTGTTATTGTTGAGGGATTGGCTGGGGCTGCTTACGAGGTTTTGTCACAGTGTGCTTAGCCTTTGGAAAACAGTTTGGTTAGAGTCTGTGTCTGGAGTATTCAGCAATGAATCACCCTGCTCTATGGGTTAGAGATAACCTAAGCTACTGAGAAGGAAGTAATTCCTACCCCTTTCCAGCCACCCAGCTCCCTCTGTTCCCCAAAGAGTGATTCTTCCAAGCTGGGTGTTCTTAACTGCCCCAACTGCCCCATCTCCTGGGTACTATGGAATTCTGTGAGGCAGATAACACTAGCAGGGTGACCTGGCAATAAGATGGCTAAGAAAAGGAGATAATTAAGCATCCTTCCTCCCTGCTGGAAAAGCATTGATGATAGGGTGCTATCAGTAGGGAATATTGTATTAATTGAAACTATGCAAATCATATTATCAATGCATACTGTATTATAAAACTTAATTACAGTTTTACTCTCTGGGTGAGATATTTTTGCTTAATTGTTTTGCTCTGTCACAAGGAGGGTTCAATCTGGAAGAGCTAGATGGGAAATATCAAAACATAAAGACAAAGATCATAATATAAAAATATGTGCATCTGTTGCTTTATTAATGATGATCCTAATCAGGGAAATCCCTAGGAAAACATATAATTATGAAAACAAGACTTTACTTACAAGAAAAAACAAGTATTTACTCTTCATGTAATTGGATTAAATTTAGGAAAATATTAGAAAAGCCATTTCTTGAGTTAAAAATGGTTACCTTCTTGAGGACATTAATAAGTATGTCCATTGCATTTAGTCATCCAGACTATTTCATATCCTAAAAATCAGGCATTTTCTCTATTGTCTTCTAAGGGAAATTGGGGGGGGGCAAGGAAGGGAATCAATAGGAGAAAAGTTTCTTCTATGAGATCAATAGCAATAGTGCAATTATTCTGAGTCAGACTCATTCTTATTCAACTCATTTCTATATGAAAATGAAACTCAATAGTTTTAATAATTTGAAACCTCTTCCATTTTCCAAAGGTCATTGTGCATCCACCCTGCAAACCCATGAGTTTCAAAATGGATACATGCTGGATTTCCATGTGCCAATTGTTGTTTAGATAAACCTAATTAGTTCTGCTAATTAATTATGTTCTTTTAGACAGCAAGCCTTGCTGACAAAGTCACTGGCTCTGTGTTGTTAAAGCTGCACATTGGAGAGCATCAACATGTCAGTTTGTATCAATACTAATTAGTAGGGCTAACCGTGTGGAGCAAAAAGGCAATCACTAATTCTGCCCATATAAATAACATTAATAACTCCATGGGGGAAGCTGTTACAAACTTGGTTCACTTTCAAGTTCATTAGCAGGAATATACTTTGGGGTTGTAAGTGGGCATGGTGTTGGCTACATAAAACAAGGCCATATCTGGATGGTGAAGGTTGTGTAGTAAATAGTATTCACCTGACTTAGAAAATAAATCCTCAATTATTTCCTTGTCATAAAAAGACACCAGCAATTTGGACCCTGTTTCTGCTAAAAGCATTTAGCATAATAAGGAAACAAGCTGCCCTGTGGTCAGGGAAAATTTCAATATGTCTCAGATATTTACATAGCATACATTTCATGAATCTGGGCTATGCTTCTTTTACTCTCCCTCTTCCTTCTACTATCTCTCTCTCAAAGTTCTGAGATTCGTGCTGCTTCTTGGATGCTAAAGCAAGCATGCCATGGCTTCACCACATTTTACTTCTCTAAAGATTCTATAAAGGTAATGCCACTGTGAATATAGGAAGATAAAAGAGAGAAGGAGATGCTACTTCTGTGTAAGGATTATGAAGGCTGTCTAAATAACTATAACATCTTTATGAAGCATCTACCATATGTAAGTTCTGATAATGGATTTGTTTCAAAGAAATAAATTTCCATACAAATACAGGCAATTCTTTAAAAATTTTTAATATTTTATTTCTCTTCAATGACACAACAAGCAATTTTTTTAATTTTTAAAAAAGTTTAGCTAAATTCTAACCCTCCTTCTTCATTCCCTCTCCCCTTTCTGAGATAGCAAGTGCTCTGATATGGGTTTTACATGAGTATTAGTGTCAACATCTTTCCATATTAGTCATTTTGTGAAAGGGAACTTAAACAAACAAAAGTAAAGAAATACAATTAAATATAGAATGTCTTGGTTTGCAGTTAGACTCCATCTTCCTTCTCTGGAGGTGGAAGGCATTTTTCATCATGAGTCCTTAAGGATTTTCTTGGATCACTGTATTGCTACGAATAGGTTAGTCATTCCATAAATATTCATCAAATACTATAGCTTTTTCAGTCATTCCCCCGGGGAATGACTGAAAAAGTTATAGTATATGATTATAATAGAATATTATTGTGCTTTGAGAAGAATAATTTAAGAAAAGTGGTAAGACCTATATGAACTGATACAAAATGAAGTGAGAAGAACCAGAAGAACATTGTACACATTAACAACAATATTATTTGATGAACATTTATGGAATGACTCACCTATTCATAGCTTCCAATTCTTTGTCACCACAAAAGAGCTCCTAAAAATATTTTTGTACAAAAAAAGGGAAAGGATCTGTTTGTACAAAAATATTTAGAGCTGCACTTTTTGTAGTGGCAAAAAATTTGAAAATGAGGGGATGGATGTCCCTCCATTGATGAATGACTGAACAAATTGTTGCATATGATGAAATACTATTATGCTATAAAAATGATGAACTTCTTGATTTCTATAAGAACTGGAAAGACTTATGTGAACTGATGTGGAGGGAAATAAGCAGAACCAGGAGAACATTGTACACAGTAACTGCAACATTGTGGGAACGATCAAATGTAATTGACTTTGCTACTAAAAGCAATTCAGGGCAACTCTGAGGGACTTATGAGAAATAATGCTATCCACATCTAGAAAAAGAAATGTGAGAGTAGAAATCCTGAAGAAAACATGATTTATCACTTGTTTATATGGGTATATGATTTTGAGGTTTGGTTTTTAAAATATTACTCTATCACAAAAATGAATAATATGGAAATAGGTTTTGAAAGATAATATATGTATAACTCAGTGGAATTGCTTGTAAACTCTAGAAGGGGGTAGGAAGAAGGGAGGGAGACAACAAAAATCATGGAATCATGGAAAAAATGAAATAAAATTTAAAAAGCCATCCAAAATATATATGTAAGTATATATTGTACAAACAGATCCTTTTCTCTATTTCAAAATCTTTTGGGGATATAGATCTAGTACTGGTATTGCTGGATCAAAGGCACAATTTTAACACCCTTCTAAATTGCTCTTCAGAATGGTTATATTAGTTCACAACTCAACCAGCAGTCCATTAGTGTCCCAATTTTTCCATATTCCTTCCAGCAATTTATCATTTTCCTTTTATGTCATATTTGATAGGTGTGAAATGGCACCTCAGAGTTTTTTAAATTTGCATTTCTCTAATCAAGATTGATTTAGTGCATTTTTTTCATGTGATTATAGATAGCCTTGATTTCTTCATCTAAAAACTACTTCTTCATATCATTTGAACATTTATCAATTAGGGAATGATTTGTATTCTCATAAATTTGACTCCTTTTTTATATATTTGAGAAATGAAACCTTTATTACAGATGATTGTCTTAAGTTTTGCACCCCCCCTCCAGCTTTCTCCTTTTCTTCTAATGTCAATTGTGTTAGTTTTGTGTAAAAAACTTCAATTTAATATAATCGAAGTTATCCATTTTACATCCTATTATGCTTTCTCTTTCTTTTTTGGGCACAAATTCTTCCTTTAGCTATAGACTTGTTAGATAGACTCTTCTGTGCTCTTGTAATTTGATAGTGAAAGTACCCTTTATGTCTAAATCATCCATTCATTTTTCCTTACCTTATATAGGGTACAAGAAATGCAATTTAAAGAAATAAACATTTATAAATTTTGGGTTGTTTGTGTTTTTGTTTTTGGAAAAAAAGTCTTGAAAAGCTTTGAGGGCCATGTTGGCAAGCCTATGGCATGCATGCCAGAGAATATCAGAGGGTGCTGCTCCCTTTCCCATCTCCACAAATGCCTGAGGACATTTTTTGCATCACCTGCCCTTCTGCCCAGCAGCCCAATGGGGGCATTTCCTCCCTCCCCTGTCTGGTATAGGGTAGGGGGGTTCACATTCAGCATGAATTTGTTCACTCAGTCCCTAAAAGGTCCACCATCACTGTTCTAGGGTATAACTTAATCACTGCAATGCAAAAATACAGAAGTATCTCCAGCAAAATAAACTTAAATCACCAAAAGTATTCTAAAAAGAAATAAAAATCACCAGTCCCCTAAGTCCTACCTGCTGTATTTATTCTTTTAGGATGGGATAAGAATGAATACTGACACAGGTATTATCCCAAAGGAGTTTATAGTCTTCTGAAGAAGATAATTGAAAACACAGTGCCATAAATAAGTATGAGTCATAGTAGAGTGAGAGTCACAGGCAACAGAATATAGAAAATGTGAAAAAGTATAGATGTGGAGGTCATATCTGCACATTAGGAAAATTATTTTGCAGGTAGGTATATAATTGCTTAGTTAAAAGAGACACTGAAGGCAAGCAGAACAATTAGCAGGTTTTTAGAGTAGGCTAGGAAAGGGGTGAAAAGGACTTGCTTTGGATAGAAGTTTATAAGAGAGTAACCAAAGTAGAGATACAATGGAAGAAGAATAGATAGGGCTTGATAAGTAATAGGATGAATAGTAAGGAGAAGAAATGGTTAGAGATGACTTATATGCTTCTTTCCTCTCTTCATCAAGGCTGGAAGATAGAAATGGTATTTATTTGGGAGTGGATCTCAGAGGCCAGTGCCCTGTACAAAATAATCAGTTTTGAAGATTGGTCATGATTAAGAATACCTGAGTTAACAGTTAATGGACAATATTTTGTTTAAAGGAATAAGGTAGGTGGGATTGCTCAATTAAAAGACTGCACACTGAAAAAAAATCTTTTGCCTGTCAGAGGGAATGCTTTAAGATTCTGGCATTTAAAATGAACTGAGAACCTGGAAAGAGACACCAGAGGAAGTTAGTCATTTGGACATTCACATGGTGTTCTATGAAAGGAAAAGCACTAAGTTTGGTCTCCTCATGATGCCCTTTAGGCTCTGATTATATAATTAAGTAGGAAGGAGAAGCTGGATCTGTAGTCAATCAATTAAAAACAGTATTAATTGCCTTTTGTATGTTAGGCATGGTGCTTAGATCTGTGATGAAAAAAAGGAGGGGAGAGGAAAGAGGAAGAAGAAGAAAGAAGAAGAAAGAGAAAAAGGAAGAGGGAGAAGAAAGAGGAGGAGGAGAAGGATGAGGAAGAAGAACAAAACCCTGCTCTCAAGAGATTCAGAAAACAACTTGAAACAACTATGTAATACACACACATACATATATTGGGGATAATCAATAGATGGAAGACATTAGCATTAAAGGGGAATTAGGGATGGAATTTCTGCCCAGAAATTGAAGGAAGTGGAGGAGGCTTGGAGATGGAGATAAGGGAGAGAATTCAAGGGTAGAAAAGGAAGGGGGAATTTAGGAGGGAAGAAAGGAAGAATAGAGAAAAGAAAAGGATAGAGAAAGTGATTTCAGACTTTTTATTATGGCTAGTTCCATCCCCTTTAAAACTATCTTTTTATGTTATCTTCTTCTGAATAAAGAAACTTATTGGTATTTCTCTTTGAATTTCCTGGTCAGTATAATTTTTTTTACACAGTTAGGGGTCAACCATGGGCTTCTGATCTGCTTAGATGCACTCATGCCAGTTTTTGTTTGTTTCTTCATGAACTTTCTGCAAGTGTACTTAGCATCTCTAGCTGTATTGGGTTTTTCAGGATCAACAGGAGGTGGAAAAATGATTTCAGTCAAACCTTGGTAACTCTTATGGTTTGTCATGATCCCCATTACTAGGAAATTCACATTGGCAATGGGAATGAAGCTTAATTGCTGAGGAAAATATATAGCTTTAGGGCCAAATTTTTAATACAAAAACTACCAATTCTAATGATCATCAGAGTAGATTGACCAAGACATTGCCCTAGAGATGTGTTGGTGAATATTTGGCATGTGTTCCAGAGTGGGGCTGCTCCCCTACCCATCTCCATGCATACCTAAAGACATTTCCCACATCACCCACCCCTCTGCCCAGCAGCCCAGTGGGAGCCCTTTCTGGGGTGAGGCCGGGACTCACATGTGACATGTCTTGTGAGGAGGATTATTTAGTTATTAGTTAGGAGACCTAACAGGAAGGGCTGGAGAATTCCAAATGGAATGGGGAAGTAGGAAGTGTCTTCTTGTTCTCTGAAACGGACTCCATGGTGGTTGGGACAAGTTGCAACCGACCTTAGGAGACCTCACATTTCCAGAGATCTTGAAGGGAGACTGACATCTACTTGTGGGAGATTTTGGTAGAGACTATTAATCCCAACCTGAGTTGCAGGTTAACTTGGGCTGGGTCAGCTCCCAGAATCTAGCCATCTGAAAGAGCACTACTAGTGGTACCGGAGGAGTTGGAACATCGCTGGAGTGAGTCTGGACTCTGCTGTGAGGATACCCACTTCAGTCCTGCTATTCTCTGGGCCTTGCCTTACTTGGGTCTCAGTTGAGTGTAGGAAAGTCTCTCCCCTGACCCTGTAGTTTGTCCTTAGTCTGAAAGTGTAGAAACCCCTATTCCCATCCTTTACCATAGTTTCCTTAATTAAAATTTTTATAAACTCTCTTGCCATTTGCCTGCTAGTTTTCATAGGCCTTGCCTAGATGCAGAGTGCCAGTTAGGGTCTAACTACCACTTCTGTTAACAGACATCTCCTTAGCAGTTAAACCCAGTCTCCCTAACTTGTTTGGTCCTGCCTTCTGTCATTCCTGTCTCCCTTACACCCCACTGAGTCCACAAATAATATTTTAGTTTAACTCCCCTGGTTTTCCCCATAATACATGAGGGCTGCAGTTCGGGCACTCAGTCTCTAAAAGTTTCACCAACACTGTTCTCAAATGTAAAAATTTATAGGAAACTGATAACACTTGTAACAGATTAGTCAGATAATCAGTCAATTGGCATATACAAAAACATGTACTATGTGCTAGGCACTGTGCTAAGCACTGGAAATAAAAAGAAAAGCAAAAGACAATTTCTGCTCTCAAAGAATTCACATTCTAATGGGAAGACAGCATGCCAACAACTATAACAAGACATAGAATAAACTGAAGAAAGTAGAGGAAAGGAACTAGCATTTAAGGGGCTTGGAAAGATTGCATTGCAGGTGTGGGTGTACATGCAGCTTCCCAGTAGATTCAACTAAACTTAGGATGGAATTAGCAAGTTTAATTCATTAAAACAGGAAGCTTCCAGGTGATACACATTGCCTCTTCCCCAGAGTTCATCTACCTTACGTGAATTCCTCTTGGTCCAGCCTGCCATTCCCTGCTTCCGATACATGAACCTCATCTTTCACATCACCATCCTCAACATTTCCCAAAATCTCCATCTCTGTTTGATGCCACAACCAGTTTTTCTTAAAGAGTGTTTTTCATTCCACTTGCCCTCAGTGCAAAAAAGTTCTGTCTCTTGGCTCCCAGGGGAACAAAAGGAATTACACAGGTTAAGAAAAAATATTTGGAACTCATATCACAGCCCATAGAAAATGAGAACACTTGCCAGAAAGCAATTGTCCCCTAGAGGCTTGTACAGTCTCTGTCACAGACAGTGTTGGCTGTGGAAAATTTCTGAAGTGATTCCTCCCCCATCAGTGCTCATTGGGCTGTCTGCAGTCTCCTATCTTACAGCCTCTATAAAGATCACCACTATTTTCTTTTTTAATTTTTGCCTCTCCTTGACTTTCAGGTAGTGATCATCATTTCCATTCTCAGGGCCCCAAATCGCCTTCTCCTTCATTACTGGCAGCAGTGGTACATGCCGAAAAATGCCATTATGTTTCTGAAACCTTCTCTTCTGCTTTAACTTCGAGAGTCCCTGGTTTCACACAGCACAGCTACCTTGGGGTCTAGAGAAATCATGCCCATTTACACCTAGTTTCACTCCTTCCTTCTCAGTCCACTGTGATTCCTCCAGAGGAAATCAGGAAGGAGCACTCCAATTGCCTGGCGCTTGTTGCTTTAAAAATATAGGGGGGGGGGAAGGGAAAGGAAAAGTAAAAAAAAAAAAAAAAAAAAATAT
>NC_058135.1:12281087-12319923 GCF_016433145.1 Gracilinanus agilis | reverse complement strand
TACTACTACTACTACTACTACTACTACTACTACTACTACTACTACTACTACTACTACTACTATTTATGCAGCTGCTCTGGAGGTTCCAAACTGTTGCATTCCACCTTGCTCATACTCTTGTGCTCAGTTCTATTTTAATTCATATATTTATTCATATGTGGGGCTAGCTAGGTGGCAAAATGGATAGAGTGTCATGTCTGGAACTAGGAAGACCTAGTTTCAAATCATATCTCAGAAACTAGCTGTGTAATCCTGAGGAAGTCACTTAACCCTATTTACCTCAGTTTCCTCATCTGAAAAAAGAGCTAGAGAAAGAAATGGCAAACCACTCTAGTATCTCAGCTAAGAAAACCTCAAAAGACATCACAAAGAGTTAGATGTGACTGAAAAATGATTAATCAACATGTATATGAGTTGACCTACAATCACACTACATATTGTACCAATCATAACGCCTGCATCAGATCAGTCACCCACCTACCAATAGCAAACTCCATCCATACTTTCTTTCACATTCACTGCATTTCACATGTCCAAAAGTGGCTTTCTAGACCTGACTAATCCACCCTTAGCAGCATCAGAACATAATACTGTGTTAAGATCTGCTTGACAAATTATTTGTGGGTTGATGAACTGGGATGATAGAAATGATTTAGATTTGGGGCCTCATGTGAAGAGTGATTCTGGCCAGACCATGGTTTTGATTTTACTGGGGTCTGCTCTCACTACTGGGGGCTACACTACTGCTCTTTCAGAGACCACTCCTTTAGGACAATTCCCAATTTAGGGCAAATGTACTTCCTTTTAAAAATTCTTATAAGCCCATCTCATGCTGTTTCTTTTTTTCCTTTTTTTAATTATATATTTATTAACCACCACCACCACCACCACAAAACATTTAAACAATGTTAAAAACATTTTAACATCTGTGCCTGAGTTCCCTTTGGATTTATTTAATTTTGATATTCTTTTCTCTTGATTTTGTGAGTCTGTTTTCATTTATTTTGTTATTTATTTATTTGTTTGTTTCTTTATTTGAAAACACTTACCTTCTCTCTTGGAATCAATACTGTGTATTGGTTCCAAGGCAGAAGAGTGCTAAAGGCTAGTAATTTTTTAAAAGTTTGTTAGGTAAGCTTTAAAGGATGGAAAGGAATCTGAAAATATTCATTGAGAAGGGAATTTACTCCATCCATTAGGGACAGTCTATAGAAATGCCTGGAAGCAAGACATGCTATGTCTAGTTGAGGGAACATCTAGAAATCCAGTTTGCCTGGAATGTGGAGTACATGAAGGTGGATAAGATCAAATGAGAATGAGAAGATAATGGGTCACATTGCAGAGGTTGGGGAACCAGCTGAGGATTTGTAGTTTGTCTTAAAAGCAATAGGGAATGGGGGCAGCTGGGTAGCTCAGTGGATTGAGAGCCAGGCCTAGAGACAGGAGGTCCTAGGTTCAAATACGGCCTCAGACACTTCCCAGCTGTGTGACCCTGGGCAAGTCACTTGACCCCCATTGCCTACCCTTACCACTCTTCTACCTATAAGTCAATACATAGAAGTTAAGGGTTTAAAAAATTAAAAAAATTAAAAAAAAAAAGCAATGGGGAAGGCTCTTGAATAGAGGAGTGACATGATCATATTATTGATTTGGGGGGGGGCTGTTTTTGGCAGTTATAGAAAGAAAGGATTGGATAGGAGGGAAGACTGGTGTCAAGGAGATCAATCAGGAGGCTATTCTAATAATCTGAGCAACTGGCAATGAGCATCTTATCTCAAGGAGTAACAGTATGAATGTAGAAAAAATGATAGATTCATAAGAAATTTTGTGGATGCAGAATCAACAGAACCTGACAACTAGTTGGATATAAGGGCCAAGGGAGGAGGAAGATTCTAAAGATCAGCAGTCATCAATCAATAAGTACTTGTTAAGGACCTATGATAAGGAAAATTGAGTGCTGAAGAATCAATGTTTTCAAATTGTGATGCTGGATATTTTCAAGAGTCCCTTGGAAAGCAAGGATGTCAAATCAGTCAATAATTAAAGAAATTAATTCAAACTGTTCCCTGGAAGGTCAAATACTAAAATTGAAGTTTAAATGCTTTGGCCATATAATGAGAGATAGAACTCCTTTGAAAAGACCCTGATGTTGGGAAACATTGAAGGTGAAGGGAGAAGTTAAAACAACAGGGGATGAGATGGATAGATGATGTCCTGGAAACAATGAATATGAATTTGGACAGATTTGAGGAGATGGTGGAGGATACAAAGGTCTGGTTTCCTATGATCCATGGTGCCACTAAGAGTCAGACATGACTGAATGACTGAACAAAAACAACAAAATATGCTGACCATTGGAGAAAAAAGAAAAGTCAAAAATATTCCTTGCTCTTTATGGACTCAATCTAGTAGAGGAGACAACATGCAAAGAGTTATGTACAAACGAAAATATAAAAACAAGATAAACTCTGCAATTGAATGAAGACATTAATACGTTGAACCTAAGAAATTAAAGATTTGCAGTACTTAATTTTCAACGGAAGTAGGGAAATATAGGAGAGGAGGAACTCAATGGAATAGGAGATTCATGGTTTCCTTTAGGCATATACTGAACATGTGAAGCTTTTAGTACAGGAGATTGGAGAAATCCATTGGACAATTGGATATCAGGGATTGAAGAGAATTTAGGGGAAAGATTGGAGCTTTAATATATATTGTATTAATGTGTATTAATATATAATGTAAATTTAATATGTAAATTTACAAATTATCTTCATAGAGATGAAAATGAAATCAATGGGAATTTTCTTTCTTCAGATCTTAACTGCATATGCATCATAGAAAGTAAAATGGTCTGGCATTAAAAATAAATGTGCAAGTAGAGTGCTCAGAAACCTAGTAGCATGGATCAGAGGTGCTCAAGGGATATCTAGATCCTGCAGAGCTTTATACCAGGAAGCAAAAAAGACCCCAGTGCTCTGTTGATAATAGTCAAGCATAGTCCATCAATGTGGTGATCAGCCTGGCATGTCTCAAGTTTTGTGGCACTCTAACCTGTGTCAACCCTGATGATCTTGAAGAATATAATAGAGAAGGTAGATGTACACTCTAGAGGGGCTCAGATATCCCATCTGGTAATATCTAAAATATCTTGATAATGCTCTAAAAATGGACCACTGAGAACACTAATAAAGAAAAACTTCAAAAAAAAACCCAAAACAACCAACTTCCAAAATACTGAAAGAGCTCTGAGAGGAGAAAACTCAAGTTAGGTAGAAGGTAGAGCACACAAGTAATGATCCAGAGAAGAAGACCGGGTCACACCAATGCCCAGGTGACAATGCCATATCAACATTCAGTTCTAGTCAAGGCAGCATCCTGGTAGCCCTGACTAGAGAAATCAGTGCCCAGGGATCATAGTCCAATCCATAAAGCCCATGCCCAGCCTATAGCAGGAATCTCATCAAGGGAAGAATCTAAAAAAGCAAAACTCCTAGGGTCTTTTAGGAAGCCTGCTACCAGCACAAGAATCAACTTTTGGATGGGGCCTGTTAAGCTCACAGAATAAGAGTCAAGTCTAGGTGAAGAAGTTACCAAGGAGAAGGATAAAGTAAAGCCTCTAAGAGTAAACTCTAAGCAAGGAATCCTTAAAGGATGAGCCATACCTTAACTACAATGTGCAGGACCAAACAAAACCTGCCCACAGCATCTAAGAGTTTGGAAGGAAATAGAATATGATCGTTTAATAAAGTTGTAATTCTGAAAGTAAGGTGGTAGATATAAATTAACAGAAGAGAATTCTGAATATAATGAAGACATACCATAGATTGCATGAAATGCCAAAAGTAAACCAAGAAGATAATAAACCAAGGGAAGAACAGATAGATTCTTAGAGAAAATATGCCCCTAGAATTGGGGGGAAAGAGGAAGGATGTTTTGTAACTACCTTTGTTTCTTTTTCTTTGTGATTCAAATGAATTCTTTTGATGTATGTTGATTGGGTCATCTGGATGAATATTACTGGGACATATGGGATATTATTAACTACACAGTTAGAAGAGCAGATACATAGGGTTATTCTTAGAGACAGTGTTATCCCTATTAACTCTATTCTGAGGACCTAATCCTCAAGGGATAGTTTAAGTTGGGGGAGGCACCAGGAAAGGTTTCATTTACCTGTTTGACCCTGAGAAGTATTTTGAGGATGATGGACTAGTGATCCCCTTAGAGTTTCTTCCTGAAGACAAAGATAGATAAAGGCATGATCTGTATCATTTAGTTACTGCTTATTATCTGAATACTAGGTTGTCACATTTTCTGCTTTTGGTAAAATATAGACTCATTGTCTTTCAATTGTGTAAGGCATCACATTTTTGGACTGAGATGTTTTATGATGCAGAGGAGCCTAGGAAAAACCATATTTTATCTCCTGCCATTTCATTTCTGTAATACCAGGTCGTACAATGGAATTGAGAAAGTTCTAGATTCATAATCCTAATTTTAAATTACAGTTTTGCTTCTTACCTTTTGGTGTAACTTCAAGCTAGTTTCTTTCTCTGTGTAGATCTCATTCTTCCCATCTTCAAAAAGGGGAGATTGTAATAAATGATCTTTAAACTCCTTCCCAGTTCTTAGTCCTTTGATACTATGAAATTAATTTATCAGAAAAACCAAATGCTTTTTAAAAAATCAGTCAAGATTTGGAAGCATTGAAATATCAGCTATGTATTCCCAACTTCTCATAAAAAGTATAAAGGGAGGAAAGAAAAAATGAAAATCCTGGGTCCTAAGGGAATGATTGAGGGAGAAAAGGTTCTGGTTTCAAATTACATTTTGCTATTTACTGGCCCTAAGATACTAGATAAGTCACATGATATCACTGAATCAATTTCTTCACCTGTAAACTAAGATTGGAAGATTTTTCTAAGGTACCTTCCAGTTCTAAAACTTATAATTCTGTTTTCATAATATTTGTAGGAACAGGGAAAGTTATCAGCTTCCTGTTTAGGGAGAGTAACCTTGTCCCTCGCCACCAAGAGAATTCCTACTAGGTCTCTGAGACCTGAGAAAGAAAATGGGACTTTTCCAGCATTGGGGTATTTGGACAATGGCTGGCTTTCTAGTAATATGTTAGAGTAACATTTTAAACTGTAAATTTCTGATATGAAAAGGAAATCAAAGTGTATCTGGCTAAGTTTCTTGAAACCATGGCTTATAAGGAATGACCCAGAAAAGTCTAATCATAAAATGGAAAGAACATTGGACCTGGAGTTCAGATTCTGACTGCAGTATATTTCTTCAAGCCTCAGTTTCCTTCTCTATAAACTAGAGGTGTTAATATTAGGTTGCCTACTTCCCACTGATGGGAGGGAAACACTCTTAGTTATTAAAGTGTACTACACATGGGATTGTTCTGATTCCCCACACTAGAGATGAGGAAAGGGAGGCCCACCCAGAGAAATAAAAATGTATTTTCCAAGTGTACTTCTTTCATAGTTCATGAGGGGAAGCAGCCACACTAGAATTCAAGGCTCCTGCCTCCTAGCCTGTTGCTCCTCTCCCACATATTACTTGTGATTTGTGTTTTTCTTCAGAGTATTTGAAGAATTAGGAACTTCCCAACATATCCACTCTTACATCTTGTTAAAAAAGGCTGGCCCCGCTGGCTACCCACAACCAATCCAAATGGTTGACTGAGTGGACTATATTCAGTCTTCACTTTTCAGGAATTGAGGAGGGGGAGGTTCATGGAATCACTGACCTCCCAATCCCACATGATAGCCATTAAGGATAAGGAGGTGAGGATAGGTCTCCTGGGAACTACACGACTTGAAAGCAAGGAGCTTCCCAGCTTCCTGTGCTCCCTAGAAGAGAAATCCTTTCATGAATTTTGGATCATTCAGCATTCCTTGGGGGCTAATGTTTCTTCTGGGGAGCTCTTTCCTTGAAATTCTTATGAGAGCAAGAACGCAGATCCCTGTTGTGAGAACTCCCACCAACTGGGACGTGACATCATCTGAATTACATTGGAATATTCTTTGTATGTTTTGTCAATATGATATTCTTGGCAAAGATGAAGATGCTCTAGTCAGAAATGAAAAGTGATGGATTTTGCAGCCCATGTCCTTGCTCCCTCTCTGGGATACCTCGAGGTTCGTGTCATTGTATGCTAACATGCAGTAGGACAGAATTATGGTGATTCTGGGAACCTAGACATCATAGTTCCTAACCTCTCTTCAAAGAAGCATGTTTTCCCAGCTGGTCTATGAGTAAGCCTTCCATATTAGTGGCTACACACACACACACACACACACACACACACACACACACACACATACACACACACACGATATGGAGTCTACAATTCTCCACAATTTCTGTTGTGTAGTCAGAAAGCAGGCTGATATTATTCCATGCACCAAGTATATAATAAGCACCTAGAGGGTACACAACACTGTTTGTTTGGTGGGGAGGAAGCACAAAGCTTAGACAAGACAAGCTAAAGCTTGGCCATGCTCATTAATCAAGCAGCAAGTATTTATAAAGCCCCTGCTCATTCTAGGCATGTCCTTAGTTGCTGAGGAAAGGAGTACAAAGAATGAAATTATTCCTACTCAAAGGCAGCTTGCAGTCTAAAGAGGAAAATGAAGAGATCTAAAATGATATACTGCATGGATATAAGTGAATGAAGACAACTATCCATAAATTAGTTAAATACAGGGGAGTTTGGGAGGCAGAGAACTAGAATTTTCGGGTGGGGAGCAGGGAAGGCTTCATGCAGAAGACTGAGTTGTTTTTAAAAGCAGAGGGAGACTCCATAAGGAAGAAGTGAGGGGCTAGTCCATTCCAGGCATGGAGAAGCACAATGCAAAGTCTCAGAAATGGGGGGTGGGATTTAATAAGGAACAAGGAGAAGACCAATTTGACTGGGCTGTGGATTCTGGGAGGATGTGTAATTATCCAATGAGGCTAGAAATTTAGTTTGGGTAGGGCTTTAAGAGCCAAACAGAAAAATTCATATTTTACCCTAGAGGCAATAGGAAGCCTTTCGAGTTGGTTAAATAGAGGAGTCACAGGGTCAAATTTGTGCATAAGGAAAATTATTTTGGCAGCAGTGGGTAGAATGGACTGAAACAAGGAAAACCTTGAGGCAGAGAGAATGATGAAGAAGCTTTTGCAGTAACTCAGAGGAAAAATGATGAACAAGGGTGGCAGCTGAGTGAGAAGAGAGAGATTTTGCATAGAATTATTTTCATTTTATAATGGTTGGACATAGCAACTTATTCGGGTGTGCAGTATCTGGGAGAGTGAGGAGCAAAGGATAATGCTCAGCCAAAAATCTGAGATACCAAGATAATTCAACACAACAATCAATTATCAGGGGTCTATTGTTTGGCAAGCAGTGTTTGGGATCCAAAGAAGAGAAAGTAGTCAGTGTGAAAAAATTGAGAAAGAGACAAAGAGAGAGAGAGATAACACTTCTTTCCCAACTTGTATTCACACTTATGGGTTGGATCTGTAGAAGACAAGTGCTACAACAAGGTTCTATGAATACTTGTGTGTATATATTTGTAGTTTTATATATGTGTGTGTATCTATATATATCTATATAAACTAAATTAGCTCAAGTATCTCTTTCTTTTAGTATTTCTTTTAGTCTAAATGGGCAGTGGAAGTCTCTCCTCTTTGAGTTCTTCAGATCATCAGGAGATTAAGTTTCTTACTATAAGTAGGAGTTAGGAGAAATCTAACATCTCCTTTTTAACAATCCTCATTGGTTCAAAATGAATTTTCTCATTAGCATATAAAAAGATATGAATAGTCAGTTTTTGGATGAAGAAATCAAACCTATATGTAACTATTAAATGCTCTAAATCATTATTGATTAGAGAATCACAAATCAAAATATATTAACCTGTCAGATTGGATAAAATGATAAGAGGGCAAAACAATAAATGTTGGAGGGGTTGTGGAAAAATAGGGACACTAATACTTTGCAAGTGGAACTGTGAACTAATCCAGCCCATTTTGGAGAGCAATCTGATGCCTTTTGACTCCGTAATACCATTATTATGCTTATTTCCTAAGGTGATCAAGGAAAAAGGAAAAGAAACTATGTGTTCTAAAATATTTATAGTAGCTCATTTTTTGGTAGCAACAAACTGGAAATTGAAGGGATGTCCATCAATTGGGGAATAGCTGAAAAAGTTGTGGTATAAGATTGTAACAAAATAGTATGGTGCAATAAGAAATGACAAACAAGGTGATCACACAAAAAATGTGGATATGGACTTATCTGCAAAGTCATGCAAGGTGAAATGAGTAGAACCAAAAAACTGTATACAATAATGAAAATAACGTATGATGATCTCTGTGAAAGACTTAACTATTATCAATAGGGCAAGGATCCAGGACAACTCCAAAGGTCTCATGACAAAAAAGGCTATCCACTGCCATAAAAGGAACAGAGGGAGCCTGAATGCAGATTGAAACATATCACTATTAATTTCAAAAATTTATGAATTTTCTCTACTATAAGAAATAAATGTCTTGTTTCACAACATGACAAACAGGGATATATGTATTATGTGATTGTATATGTAGACCTTATTCCATATTCTCTGCCTCCTTGGGGAGTGGGGAGGGAGGGAGGAAGGAGTAAAAAAAATGCAGGCAGCTGATGTATGAATTTGTTTCTCTTGGATAAGCATATTTATTATAATTTATTACATATTTATAACAAATTATAGGTATATTATTGTTAGGTTACATATTATATTATGTTATATATAAAAATAAAAATAAATGGTAAATTTAAAAAGTTTTCTCAGCAAAGGACATTTGCTTGACTTATAATGGCTCCAACTGAACCAATTATATCCAGAAAGAGAAGAGGGTGGTAGAGAAAGCAGAAGTTTCAAAGAATAATAACTACCAGGGAATCAGGAAAGATCCAGCCTATAAGGAAGCACTTCAGTTGGGCCAGTGAAGGGAGGTTAGAGGGAGAGGTAAGGAGGAAGGAAATTACAGGTATAAGGGACAGCCTATTCAATGCCCAGGATATAGATAAAAACTCACATAAGAAGAACAAGAGGGGGGGCAGCTGGGTAGCTCAGTGGATTGAGAGCCAGGCCTAGAGACGGGAGGTCCTAGGTTCAAATCTGGCCTCAGACACTTCCCAGCTGTGTGACCCTGGGCAAGTCACTTGACTCCCCCCCATTGCCCACCTTTACCACTCTTCTACCTAGGAGCCAATACACATAAGTTAAAGGTTTAAAAAATAAAAAAAAAAAAGAAGAAGAACAAGAGGCATGCAATTTGTGGAGGATATAATTTGGAGAACATACCCTCTCTCTGAGGTGAAGTAACATTAAAGCAGTCTGGAAAAATAAATGAGAGTCAAAATACGGAGGGACTGACTTGCTAAAAACAAAAGTTTTTATTTTATCTTACAGGTAAAAGAGAATTGATTAATCTTCTTGATCAAAGGAGTAGTGGCATGATCTGACTTTTGATACAAAGATGTGAATGATTGAAAAAAGGAAGAAGTCTTATCATATTTATGCTGAGCATTGCTATGATCAACATGAAATGTGGAGAAGTCATAGGAGACCTTTCCTGAGTTGGATATGTTGTTAGATAGGGCTTGTATGGTCTATGATAAATTTACTGTAAGACATGGATAAGAATCACAGATGGTAAGAAAGTATGGAGAAGTTGTGAGTCATGTTATTGAAAAAGAGAGTATCTGACTCAAGATGACAATTAAGCTAAATATCATTGTTGTTAACCATATAACCTGGCAATTTACTGCTTTTTCAAAGATATTTTCTTGCTCCTCCTCCTTTTACACTCCTACCTCCTTCTTTTACACTCTGTTGCCTGCCTGACTATTTTCCTCATCTGAATCAGACAGCTCTTTGTGTAAGAACAACACTATCTGCAACTAATCATTACTGGTCATTTGTGTTTCTCCATATCTGCATTTCTTTTCCTTCCTATACTGTTTTCTGTCTTTTCTTCCCTCCCCTTTACTCCTGTTAAGGGGTAAAACAAGACAAACAAACCAACACAATGCAGGATGCTGGAGCTGGAAATTAGCCTAGATTTCAAATGGGGGGTGATGGTGTGGGAAGAAATTATTGTCTCCTCTTGGTGGAAGTTATTTTGCTAAAGAAAAATTTGTTTTGTTCTCTTCTAGGTCACTAAGTGGTATGTTTGCCTAGGATTCACTGAACATTCTTCACCCATTAGATATTTGAAAAGTTGAAGAATCAAGCATGCTTCAAATTGACTTTATTTTGTTTCTCCCTTATTCTTCTCACTTCTGAGTTATTTTTTCAAAGGATTAGCCAATTTGTATTTTTTATGTCTGAAGAAAAAAATGGTGTCTCTCAGTGATTAGATAGAGACTAACTTTCTCTAAGGATGTGGCATTCTCTTCAGTTGCTGGCAAAGGCAAAGGGGACTTCCTTCTTTGATTCAAATATTATTCTTTATCTAGACTTTTACTGAGATTAAACTAGAAAAATGGAGTTCCAAAACAGGATGGTGCTGACCATCGACCATTTTTCCATTGTTTTCCATTGAAGCAGAAAATCTGAGCATTGGAAGGGAGTTTGCAATCCATCTTGTCTACACTCCTACATGAGAGAGGATAATTTCTCTTAACATACCTAGAGAATGATCATCCAGTCACTATTTGAATACTTTTAGGAACAGGAAGCTTACTTTTTTGGAATTAGTTGATTGCACTGCTGGGTTATTCTCTTTATCTTAGTTAGATCTTTTCAAAATAGTATTTAATTTCCCCCAATTACATGTTAAAACAATTTTAATGCTAATTTTTAAAAAATTGAGTTCTAAATTCTTTTTCTCCTTTGCATCCTCTCTCCCACACTCTCTCCCATCCTCCTCCCCTCACTGAGACATTAATAAATATGACATATACTTTACATGTGCAATCATATAAAACATTTTTCCATATTAGGAAATGAGATCTCAAATGCAAAAAAGAAGAAATCAAGTGTAATGTACTATGTTTTGGTCGGCATTCACACTCCATCAGCTCTTTCTGTGGAGGCAGATGACAACTTTCATCATTAGTCTCTGAGATTGTCTTGAATCATTGCATTGTTGAGTGTTACTAGATCACTTACACTTATGTTCATCAAAAATATGGCTGCTACTGTGTACAATGCTCTTCTAGTTCTGCTCACTTCACTTTGCATCAGTTCATATAAATATTTTCAAATTTTCCCAATATTATATTGCTCATCACTTCTTATAGCACAATAATAACCCATCACATTCATATGCCAAATTTTGCCTTTCCCACTGCTTTGTTACCTCAAAAAAATCCTGAAAGAAATAATTTTGTACAAATGAATCCTCCCTCCTTTTTTGAAAATCTCTTTAAATCTAAAATATAGACCTCATAGTGATATTGCTGGATTAAAAGTTCTAGAGCTGCATAAAAAGTTTTAGAACCCTTTCAGGATAGTTACATGTTACTCTCCAGACTCCTTGGGTTAGACCACAACTTCACTAATAGTGCATTAGTTTCCTAATTTTCCCCTATCTCCTTGCAGTTAGATCATTTAAAATGTTGATGCTATTGCATAGTGTGGTAATGTGGATGATTTTATCTTAGTTTTCTTGGAAAGACTAGTAGACACAAGAGAAAAAGGATTTGTTGGAAACAAAAGATAGATCTAGGGATGCCAGATGATTTGGAGGTTGTAAAATGAAGAGGAAGGGAGAATGTTTAGAACTTAACGAATGGTCTTGATATTTTTAGTTAAGTATGAGTTTGGGACTTGAGCTGGACTTGGGGATGGGTGCTGTTGGAGGCTTGAAGGGAGAAGAAAAAGTTTGGAACAGGTGCTATGGTGAGTGGGGCAGAGAATAACTGTGGAAGAACGAAGGATTGCTTTACAATGATGAAGGCTCATTTGAGATCAGATAACAGATGTATAGTGCATCCAGTCAACATCATTGCATGAAATTTCTCTAGCTCCATTCGGCAGCACATAGGAAGATGAATGAAAAAAACAAACCAGGACATGGGATTAGCAAGGCATGAATGGCAAACAAAATATTTGAACATATGCTAATGTAGAGTCGAACTGGTTGACAAAAAGTTTGATATTGAGAAGGAAAGAGACAGGATGATATAGCCTGGCAAAGGACTAAAGAGTAGAGACATCATAGATCACAATGAAGACTAATAATATGCATAGAGACAGATCGACATCCAAAATTACATAAAGGTATGTTAGAATTCTTGATAATGGAAGTTGACCAATTGTGAGTGATGGAAAAATGAGGAGTATAGAAAAGGTATTAACTTGGGGGAAGGATATGGAAGTCCAACTAGGTAGACCTTCTTGCTGTCCCTCACAACCTATACTCCATCTTTGGCCCCTGTGATTTTTGCCTGACTTTCATTTCCATCTCTCAGAATCCTGTCTCTAAAGTTCAAATAAAGTGCCTCCTAAATGGGCCTTTTTGTTCCCTTCACATTTTGTTATTCCTCCTCAAGTCAACTGATATCTATCATGTATCTGTCTTGTATATATTTATGTATTTATATACTTGTATATATATTAACTCTCCTAGGTAAGTTCCTGAATGAAAAAGCTATTTTCCCCCATTTTGTTTGTGTCTCCAGCATCTGTAAAAATGCTAACACACCCTACGTTCCAAATAAATGATTGCTGGTTGATTGATTGACTGAGCCCTCTCCTTGGCTTGGACCTCCAGAATGTATCTTTAATGGTGGCAGAGACACTGTGTCAGGTGGGTGGGGAAAATGGCAAACAGACTTCTGTATTTGGCTTCTCTATCTTCAGTTGCACAAGATGTTAGTGACTTGAATGCTGTGTGTGTCCTTACATGGCATATGGGTCATTTGTGGGCAGAAAACCAAACAGCACCTTTTCTGTTCCTGAGATGAGCATGGAATCAGAATTTCTCAATTGAGAAGCTGTTTCCTAGGCACTGGGCTTTGGCTCAGCCATCAGTAAAAGCTGAAGAAACGTTTGGTAAGGTTTCCATAGGAACCAAAAAACAAGGACCACATGCACTGAAATTTATAGCCTCTGAGGTTGGTCTGGAATATCAGGAGCTGTTCTAGTTATAGGGGCTGCATAGATACAGAAAGGCAGTAAAGATAGAGGAAAATAAAGAAGAGCAAACACACACACACACACACACACACACACACACACACACACACACACAAATTCTTGTGTCATGAGCTGCAATAGGACCCTGGGGAAAACATGAACTAGGAACATTGAGATCATAATTATCATTATGAAGACAAAAGCCGTCAGATAGGGAGTCTGTCTCCTCCTCTTTTCCCTCCCCTTTTAGGATAATACTGTGCAATCTAGTAAGCAAATTTAATAGCTGTTTTTCAGTTGTATCCAATTCTTCAAGACCCATTGGGCATCATGCCAATGTTGCCCATGAGTTTTTCTTCGCAAAGATCCTAGAAATAGTTAGCCTGGGTTCAAATCCTTGTCTTGTCACTTATTAGCTGGGTGATCCTGGAAAAGTCACATCACTGTGTCTCAGTTTCAGAGGAAAAAAGGGAAAATGTGCAAAATAGTATCTCTTCTACCTATCTTTAGGTAAGTAGTGACCTCTTAGGATTGCTGCAAGAAAGTGTTTTGTTACCTTAAAGCCTTACAAAAGTGGAAGCGATTACTAATGACAACAATCACAGATGTTTTTAAAAGAAATATAAGGGGGAAAGGGTAATCTGTAGTCACCACTTCCAGTCACATTTAAGGTACTGATGGACAATTTCTGGCAAATAAAAAAAACTTCTCTTTACCCTGCCTTCCTCAATGGGTCCCTTGTCCTTGTTAAGTAATTTTCCTTCTTCTTCACTGATATACCTCCCCTTGTTGGAACTTGTAGTATCATAGAATTTAGAGTTGGACAGGACTTGGTCACTCAAATTTCTTCATTTTACAGAAAGAATAATGTATTTCTATTATACTTTCTGCCTGATAAAGTGTCTTTATGGCCATTGACCTGTGAGATATAGGAAGGGGATTGTTCTCCCTGACATCTAAGCCTAAGATCTCTAACCATATGGACTTTGAGACATTCATCCATAGGGAGGTTGAGATTTATGTAGCTATGTACATAATCTCCTCTCTCTATCTCCCTCTTTTCTTCCATTAGTAAGATATTCAATGAATCTCACAAGGACGATGTAAGAGGAACTTAGGAAATGGATTTTCATTGGACTAACTTTTCCCCCAGAGTTACTTCACTGAACTCTCCAACTATAAGGACAAGTTGAGAGTGGGCCATGCAATGGCCACTATTCATTATTGGTTCTCCATTGAGATACTCTCTGGATCTACGTTCCACAATGCTTTCCTCCACTTGTTCTTCTCTAAGTGCCCTGTAATTATGACAAACTCCCAGATTTTGTGTGGTCTCTCTCTCTCTCTCTCTCTCTCTCTCTCTCTCTCTCTCTCTCTCTCTCTCTCTCTCTCTTTCCCCAATTAAGTATCTTCATGTGTAACATGGAGAGGGCAGGGTTGGAAAAGATTATCTCGAAGGCCTTCTTCAGCTCCAATATTCTGGGATTGAGCACTTTCACTCCCTTATGCATCACATTATTAAGAGACTTTCCTTAAAGAAATCAACTGCCTCCTCCCAACACTTCACAGAACCAGAAAATATTAGTACTGAAAAGCCAGGACCCTAAACAAGAAAAGGATTCTTCCTGAAATAATCCCTGACAATGGCCATCAAGTTTCAAATGGCATAATTCCAGTAATCAGGAAATTATTGCCCATGGCAGTCCCTTCCAGATTTGGCTAGCTCTAACTCTGTGATGACTAAACAAAAATTGAGAGCCAATAAGGACAAAGCAAGAAATGAAAATGGACAAGAAGAGGATCTTGAGTAGAACCCCAATGAGGTCAAGTCACCAGCTGCAGACACATGACTACTTTGGGATACTGAATGAATGGGATATGTAATTACTTAGGCAGTGTTGGTGATCTTTGTTATAGCCTTAGTTCTATTCTCTATAAAAGGCTTTGCTTTAAGATGTGTTTCTTATAAGTAACAGTCTCTGAGGTTTGGATTGTTGTTTTTTTTTTAATCCAATCTGTCACTGTCTTTTGTTCTGTTGCATTATTTAATTCTTTCACACTTAAAGTTATGAGACATTTCTGTTTTTCTCCTTTTGTGTCTCTAGTATTTTTTAATTAGGATTCCCCCCATCCCTGTTTTAAATCAGTGCTTTGTCCTTTTGTTTAGTTTTGCTTAATCTTCTTTGATATGACCTTATTCCCACAGGCTCCCCTCTTCCTCTCTCTATAACATAACCTACAAGTGGTCAGCTTTTGCCTGAAGATGTTGATAGAGGAATCCAGTCATCTCTTGGGATAACCACTAATGTACTCTGAGCTTTTTATTTATAATATTATGAAATTCTTTTATCTCACTAATACTTAGATCTGAACATATCACTAGCTTACTCCATGATTCTGTAACATGTACAACACACAGAAACTCCCAAACAGATTTGTAACAAAAACCAACCAGGTTACCAAAGCCCTCAGGCTTCCAGGGCACAGCCATACTAAGTGCTCACTGACTCACTCTCCTAATGATATACAGCTTTGCAATATGATGGGAAGGCAAGTTAGGTAGCCACAGCTACCTCTATTGTTATGAACTCCTTACAAATAATAACAGAGGGAAATGGGGGAGGAACAGTGAGAGGGAGAAAAGAAAAGGGGGAAAGGGAGAGAAGGTGAGAAGGAATGGACCATGTATCTTTCAGGACTCCTAGGGATGAGCTGGCTAATTCCATCTACTACTTCCATTTTTTCCTCCCCACTCTAAAAAAGATGTAGGTACCTTCAGAATATTTGTTGAAACCACAGTGCCCCTGTACTCTTCCAGGTTTAAACCACAGGGACAGCTTTACAAGGAAGAGATTTTGGCAGAAAAGGCAGTATAACTTGGCTTATGGCTCACACAAGTATATGGGGTAACTGGTAAGTTTATCTAAAGGTTAAGTGTCTGAGTATGTTGAGAGCTCTCCCCAAAAATACCTTGTTTTATAGGACTGGTGTTCTTGTGGAAACATCAAAGAAACATTGATTTAGTCTAGAAGAAACTTTGCAGGTCATCTACTCCAACCCTTCCTTTTCCAGAGTAGGAAACTGAGGTCCAGAGAGGTCAAATTATATTCACCCAATTACATTATGTAAGAAATAGGATCTCACCTCCCATTCTCTGCCCCTCAATTCAAAGAATTTTTCATTAAAAAAACTCTGCTTTCCATATTGGCAAGGGATTGTAAGCCCCATTCCTTCAACAGAATTCTTAGTATTCTTAAAAAACACAAATCCTCTAGCTGGAGGCTTATAGACCCCAAAGGTGACTGATTCTTTTGTTCCTGCCTGACACCTCAGCAAGAAAATTGCCCCAAGAAGTGAATCATAAGAAAACTTTCAGCCCTTAAAAAATTGTACATTTTGGGTTCTCTTTGGAATGTAGGTTAATTGTTTTCTGTTAATTGACTCACTGGAGAAGAGAATATGTTCCCTGGTAATGGATTTCTGTTAAGCCCCATCCCATCCCAATGAACTAGCAGACTTACAGGCTTTAAGCTTTAATCTGAACCTAAGAAAATTGCAAGGATCAGCTTGCCAATTAGCCAGACCTCTTGGGCTTAGAAAGAAAACTGGAACTTTTACAAGTGTGGGCTTCAATAGATTTCCCCTATGATTCAAGACTTGCTCATGTCATTCTTTCTTTATTCCTTATCTTCCAATCTTCCTTTTGATATATTTGAGCCCAAATTATACCTTCTTAAATGTTAGGGGTGGGGAGAGAAGGTGAGAGAAACTTTAGAATTGGAACTGGAAGCAATTTAGAAATTATATATTTCAGACAAAGACATTGGGACCCAGAGAGGAAAAATAATGTGTCCAAGCTCACACTGGGGAAAAATAATAATATATAATACTAATGATAATAGCTATAGTTTTTCAGAAATATTATTCCAGTATGCTCACAGTAAGCCTGGGACATAGGTGCTATGCTATTATTATCCTCATTTTACAAATGAGGTAAGCAAGGCCCAGAGCAGTAAAATAACTTGAAGTTTTTGAGGCTGGATTCAAATTGAGGTCTGCCTTACTCAGATCTCAATACTATATATATATAGGAATGAAAACTAGAGAGAAGAGAGTATCAAGGAGCAGAGGGTGATCGACAGAATCCAAAACTGCAGAGGAGTCAAACAGAATGAGGATTGAAAAGATCATTGGATTTGGCAGCTAAGAGATTATCAGTAAGTTTGAAAAGAGGGAGCCATGGGAGGTTTGAGAAGGGATGAGAAAAGGTTTGGAAAAACTACTAAGGAGAGTGGGATAGTGAGTTGATAAAGGAAGTATAGTAGAATTGCCTTGTAGTATTGAGAGCCCAGTTGTGTAAGATATATTTGTAGGTGACCCTGTCAGAATGGTTGTGTAATTTTCTTCATCTTCATTCAACAGCCCATGTGCAGGAGTGAAGATGGGCAAATGATGGTAGTGATTCAAGGATGAGGCTTGGTTGGATATGATCAGTTATATGACAAGGGGGCTAGGAATTCAAGAGAAAATATTATAGAATCAAACTGATTCATCAGAGGGTCAAGAAGGGAGAAAAAGGAATGGGTAATTAGTGCAGGGAAGATATTTTGGAAGAAAATTGAGAGGTCAAGGTGATCATATCCTGCTTCTGAAACTTATTACCTGTGTGACCTTGGGTACGTTACTATAACAACCTAAAGGAAACAAATTGAAACAAGAAGGAAGAAAGGAAGGAAGGAAGGAAGGAAGGAAGGAAGGAAGGAAGGAAGGAAGGAAGGAAGGAAGGAAGGAAGGAATAGAGGTAGGGACAGAGTAAATGAGGGAAGAAGTAAAGAAATGGGGAAAGGATGGAATCAAGGAGAAATGCATGCATAATATGTGTGTATATACAAACACATATACATATATGAGAGAAATGGTTCTGAAGTCAAACTTAATTTTGCAACTTGCCTATAATATTTAGTATATATATGACCTTGTGTTAGTCACTTAATTCCCTGGGCCTCAGTTTTTTAATTTGTAAATTGGAGGTCTTAAAGTAGATGACCTCTTTGTTCCCTAAATCTAGGGTAGCAGGGCCAAATTTTTTTACTGTTTTTGAAAACCTGAAAGTTGGAAGAGCTAGTTAAGAATCTTATGCCAGTTATGAAAAGACAACATGAATAAGAGTATCAGCTTACCTAGTGTAGGGCTCACTCAATGGCCTAGAATTTAGTTTTATCACATTTTCACCCCTAGCCCCCTATATTATCCCCTTCTGGTAGTCAGGTGGACCAGAAGTGAGATTGTGTTCTGGCTGTAGCTATCCTTGGTGATAAGTGTGCTAGTACACCTGAACTTCTGAGAGGGAATCAATTGGTCCTCTATCAAGTCAGAGGAAGACTAAAAAACATTCAGATATTTCTTCAGCAACTTAAGGAGGTAACTAGTGCATTGCATTCCATTTAGTTGGGATATTCACTGATTCATCATACTCTCCAGCTGATAGAAAAGTCCTTTTCCTGAAACATGCATGAATCCATACTATTTGTTTCAGATACAGGCGAGATCAAATAGTGCTTTTATATTTATAGAAAAGCTTTCAAATTTCAAGGGTGGTGATGTGCTTTAGAAGCACAGAGAAGGGGTGTACAAGCTGAGGAGAAAGAAGATGGCAGTGGCAGCTGAAGCCACAAACTGTATCATGGAGAGTTTTTGTGACCACATTGGCTGATAGGATAAGCCTTCAGCCTCCACTTGAAAAAATGCAATGCACACAGCCCAAGAGCAAGAGAAGCCTTTGAAATCATAAAGAGATGCTCCAGGATGAAATTTAGATTCTCACCTTAATTCCACATTACATAATCATTACCTATTCAAGGACGAGGTGGTACTGGATATTGACTCAGGAACCAGGATCTTCTGGATGTCTGTGACCAAGGCAGGTCCCAAAAAGTCATTGTGATCAATGACTACATCTACAACCAAGTAGTCAAGATTGGGCCAACAAGCTCTCCCATGTGGTGACCATCATCAAGGGGAAGGTGGTGGAGGTGGAGCTGCAGTGAGTGGATAGAAACTGTTTCTTCTATTAATCCATGCTCAACACTGTCCCTACATGCCCAAGTGGCTGTTCCTCTTTGGTTATCTCTTCCCTGCCTGGGCAACACTGTATGCAAATGCCTTGGGAGATCGAAAGTACAAAAATGGCAAGATTCCCTTATAAGAGGACATCTACAGCTTTGATATGTCCTATATCGAGAATATGGCCATCAAGGAGCCCCTCATTGATGTGGTTGACTCCAAGTATTTGGTGACCAATGCCTTGCCTTATCAAGGAGGTGGATCTCTCATAATACACATGGGCAACCTGACCTTCATCTCCACCTTCTTTCTGCAAATGAAGATTAATAACATGCTCTGGCAGCCAGATTCAGCACTGAGATCACACACTGGCATAAGCACACTCGCTTCTTCACTAGCCTTGAGTTACCTTACCCACTGGAAGGAAAGTCTTGTTTATGGAAAATTACCTCCCAGTGAAGAAGGGTGAGATCTTTGGCACCATTCACATATGGCCCAACACCAAAAGCATTCAAAATTTCAACTTCACCATTGATCTGGACTTCTGAACTCCCCAACTCCACTGTCTACAGAATTCTTTGAGTTAGTCTAGCAGGTTGCTCTTGAGTCAGGTCTCCTGCTTTGGCCAGCCCAACCCAACATGGAACTGGCTGATAGCCTAGTTCCCATCCTTCCCTGGGGGCCAAGGAAGTCAGCTTGCTCTGGGGGCCTCATAGTCTCAACCCTCTGTCCTCTGTCCTCTGTCATTCACCACCAAACTTTGGTCCTTCCCCATGGGTGCATGAGAGGTGTCCATCTTGATTGTGTTTTTCATAACTTATAACTATATAGTTGCATTCAAGACATTAAACTGTCAACTGGGGAGGAAAAAAGGAAAGGCTCAGAATGGTTTCAAAATCTAGTAGAAAATCACCTCCCCCCAAGTGGGAAGAAGAGTAGAAAATTGAGGAGGAAAAAATGGAAGGGGGAAAAAAGGAGAGAGCCAGAAGAGAGGAGGGGGAAAGGGGAGAGGAAAGCTGAGGATAGGCTAAAAATCTTTACATGGGATTTATATGGAAACATAAAAGACAAATAAATATATCTGTGATGTTTACTACAATGTGAATTATAATATTGTGTACCATTGTTTTTATTTAATTTTAATGTTATCAATTTAAAAAATTATATGTTCTTTAAGAACATTGAAATCACATTCACATTGCAATAGGTATTTAGTGAGATGCAGGCTCACAATTACATTTTTTTAAAGTTGCAAATTGCAACAAATTTGTAAAGTAATATATTTAAAATAAAATACTTACAAAATGCAGCTGCTGTTTGTTTTACACCAGAAGGTAACCTTTTCAAATTTCTATGTTGGATATAAGATCCCACTTTTTTAAAAACCAAAAAAGTACAGTTAGAATTAATTTTAAAATAAATTGCATTCTTTTGCGAAATATGCTGAAAGACATTTAATATTTTGTAATTAGAGAATATCTAAAAACAAACAAATTCATAATGAGATAAAATTGGAGCTTTATTCATAAAAATTTATTTTTAACAAAAAAAATGATTCTGAAATTATTTCTCATTTGGTTGTACTACTTTGGAACTCCTAACTGACTTCCAAGCCCAAAGGAAGCCCATTATTGGCATTACTTCATCATTCTTTAAAATCTCAAAAGCTTCTCTGACTGGAGGGTGGGGCCATGAACTCCAAATCTCCATGTAAGGAGAAAGCTCATTTCAAACTTCTCATTTCTCCCCTTGATGCCCTACTCTGGGACTTCTCTGACTGACTTCTCCACCATGTTTCCAGTCACTTCTCAACTTCTTTTATATTTTGTCTTTCCCCATTAGATTGTCTTTCGTTTTCCATCATGCCTGGCTGGCACATAGTAGAAGCTAAATAGATGTTTGCTGATGACTCATTGACTCTTTGAAAAGTTGGGATGCCCAACAGATGAGAGAGCACTGTCATACTGCCAAAGTACAGAAAATGTTTGTATGGCTGAAGAAAAACTCAAAAATGCAGCATTCCTTCCGAAAATGTATAAGCTATTCATTATTCAGAAGTCTGTGTATTAAACATGAAATATACATCTAGTAAAGAATTAAATTGAAGTATAATTACATTCTGTTCTTAATAATTTAATGTAATAATAATAATTTAATTCTTTGGTTGAATCTACATGTATAGAATTTTATAGATCTTTTTTCTTTTTCTTTTCTCTTTTCTTTTTCTTTTTTTTTTTGCAATGTGCCAATTTTAAATTTGATATCAAAAGCAATTGGAAAATCATACTTTGGAGAAAGTCAAAAAATATGTGCCACATATTCAGGTTCCCTTCCAGAATAAAAGGTCCTACTAATTTTGTGCCTGCTTCTTCCTATCCATTTTGGGCCCTGGTAAAGATTTGGAATGTGAAGAGGCAGGTTTGAGTATGAAATCTGATTCTTTGCTCCTTGGGTGACTATGTGCAAGTCATTTCCCTTCTCTTTTGATCTGATTCCTCATCCTCAATATGAGAAAGTTGGACAAAATTATTTAGAAAATCATTTTCACTTCCTAATCTTAATGTTACATGCATACTTAGACACACTTAATGCAGAGCCAGAGGAGGTTGTTGCCACTGTGGTATTCAATTTCTACTTCTTTCTACTTCCTCAACTAACACTCTTAAGTCAATTAAAATATCATTATGGCAGGGGTCATTTATACATATACAAATCCAATACAATCTAATCTCCAAGACAATATGAACTCTTTGAGAGAAGGAGCTCTTTTCCCTTTAGTTGGGTATCCCTAGCACCCACATAATGTTTGAATCACAGTAGCTGTTTACTGAATGCTTATTTAATAAATGAATGAAAACCATTATCATCATTAAATTGGGGTAGGCATTCTGGTCCCTAATAGAGTAGATGAGTGATTTTGTGAAGCAGGAGATAAAAGTAAGTGGTTGGTCTGCCTGGAACAGCCTCTGGCATACTGCCTGGCACCAAAATGGATGTTTGATAAATATTTTATGGAGTGGATGAATGAAAAATAGGGAGATTCCAAGGGAAAACACTGCATGCCTAGGAGGCAAGAGGAAAGAAATTAAAAGAAGGGGGGAATTGCAAGGAGCTGGGGAGGGAACTGAAGAAAAATGGCACCTGTTTCAATCTAGGACTGTGTCTGTTGGAACTAAACCGGATGCTGCAGCATGGGTAAAAATTATCTCAAATCTCTACTCAGTGACATAATTAGCTGAGTGAATTTGGAGGAAGTCACTTAGTCTAAGAATATGAGTGAAAGGTAGCCAGGATTGTTTACATATATTCCTGAATCCCGGATACTGGAGAGGCTGAATGTGGTGGATCTCTTTAGCCCAAGAGTTCTGGGCTGAAGTGCATTAAATCAATGGATCAAGTGTCCACACTTAAGTTCAGCATCAATATGGTGACCATCTCTATATATGTATGTGTGTGAGAGGGAGGCCACCTTGTTGCCTAAAATAGGGCAACCTAGCTCAGGTAGGAAATAGAACAGGTCAAAGCTTCAAAGTTCTTTTGATGCTTCTGTCATATAAGAAGTGGAATTGGGCCCTTGAATTGAAACATTTGTCCTAAGAGAGAGAGGGAGAGTCAAAGACAGAGAGACAGAGAGTCAGAGAGAAAGAGAGACAGAGAGACAGAGAGAGACAGAGACAGATACAGAGAGACAGAGAGAGGCAGAGAGACAAAGAGACAGAGAGAGATAAGGGAGAATGGAGAAGAGAGAAGAGAAGAAAAAGGAAAGAAAAGAGAAGAAAAAAAAAGAAAAGAAAAGAAAAATAGAGATAGACGAGACCTTAGATATTATCAAGTGCAACCTATTTAATTTGCACAGCAAAAAAAAACTAAGCACAATTAGGGAAATAACTGTCCTGAGGTTGGACATCTAGCAAATAATAGCCTATTGTCCAACTCAATTCTTATGACTAAAAAATAAGTAGAAAACCAATATCTCCAAACATTATTCTTTTCAGACTACTACATTCTATGGACCACAGGAACAAATGTGGTGGAATAATGCCTTATGTAGTTGACACCAGGGTCGGATATCTCTGACTTTATAAGGAACACTAAAGATAAGTCTCTAAGTACATTAAAGATACTATCTACAAACAGTAGTCACATGCATAAAAATAACATGAGTACTTTCTTTTTATTTTAACTCTTACCTTTTATCTTATCAATTCTATCAATTTTATCAATTCTAAGACAGAAGAGCAGTAAGGATTAGGGAATTGGAGTTAATGTGACTTGCCCAGAGTCCAAGTGTCTGAGGCCATCTTTGAAGCCAGGACTTCCTGACTTCAGGTCTGAAACTCTATCCACTGTGTAACTAGTTGTCCCAACCAGAATAGTTTCATAAAGCACAGGCTTTGGACTAGCCTGACTTCCTTATCTAATACTTACCAGATTGGTAATGGACAACCCTGTGGATATTGTTGAAAGTGATTAATAAGGTCATTTATGCCACATATGAAGACATATGTGACACATTAATAAAATTTACAATTGACACAAAGTGGAGCTAAATTTTTAGATGTTACTTAATGGAGATAAATGTAAATTCATATTCTAATTCAAATGGGATAATATGTATAAAGCACTTCTCATCCCTTAAAAAGCTTCATTAAATATTAGTGATGATGATGATAATGACTATCAATATACTAGAATTTAGAATTCTAGTAATGAAGAGAAATTTCCTAGGCATGATCAATTCTTCTTGAAGACTTATACATGCCCACAGTTTTGGTGTGTTTTTATGCATTCATTCAGGGTGTCATTCTTTTTGTAAAAAAACTATTTATTTATTTATTTGTTTGTTTGTTTTAGAATATTTTTCCATGATTACATGATTCATGTTCTTTCCCTCCCTTCCTCCTTTCCCCTCAAATAGCTAATGAGCAATTCCACTGGATTATATATGTATCATTGTTCAAAACCTATTTCCATGTTATTCGTATTTGCAATAAAGTGATTTTTAATGCCAAAACCTCAACCATATTTCCATCAAATCATGTGACCAATCATATGTTTTTCTTCTGCATTTCTACTCCCACAGTTCTCTCTCTGGATGTGGATAGCATTCTTTCTCATAAGTTCCTCTGGATTCTCCTGTATGACTGCATTTTTGCTAGTAGAAAAGTCTATTGCACTTGATTGTGCCTCAGTGTATCAGTCTCTGTGTATAAGGTTCTCCTGGTTCTGCTCCTTTTCCTCTGCTTCAATTCCTGGAGGTCTTTCCCAGTTGACATGGAATTTCTCCAGTTCATTATTCCTTTTAGCACAATAGTATTCCATCCTAGGGTGTCATTCTTAAGTCTTAATTTAGATCTGTATCTTTCATTAGCATTCTCTTTATTAACTTTCTGTTTGCTATTGTTATGATCTAGAAAGTATAAATCTCTCACTGGCTCTTTAGACACACACACACACACACACACACACACACACACACACACACACACATACTCCTCCCCCAGACACACCTCAAATTCTTTTTTTAAATTTTTTAAATTTAGAATATTTTTCCATGGTTAGATAATTCATGATTCTGCCCCTTCCAACCCCCACTCTTTCCTTACCCTTCCTGGAACTCACAAGCAGTTCCACTGGGTTATACATGTATCATTATTTAAAATCTATTTCCATGTTATTCATATTTGCAATAGAGTGATTTTTAATGCCAAAACCTCAATCATATCCCCATCAAACCACGTGATCAATCATATGTTTTTCTTCTGTGTTTCTACTCACAACAGTTCTTTCTCTGGATGTGGATAGTGTTCTTTCTCATAAGTTCCTCTAGATAGTCCTGGGGCATTGCATTGCTGCTAGTAGAAAAGTCTATTACATTCAATTGTGCCATAACATATCAGTCTCTGTGGATAATGTTCTCCTGCTTCTGCTCTTTTTGCTCTGCATCAATTCCTGGAGGTCATTCCAGTTCACATGGAATTCCTCCAGTTCATTATTCCTTTCAGCACAATAATATTCCACCACCATCATATACCACAATTTATTCAGCCATTCCCCAATTGATCAAGACCCCCTTATTTTCCAGTTTTGGGCTACTACAAAGAGCACGGATATAAATATTTTTGTACACATATTTTTCCTTATCATTTTGGGGTACAAATCCAACAGTGGTATGGCTGGATCAGAGGGTAGGCATTCTTTTAAAGCCCTTTGGGCATAGTTCCAAATTGCCCTACAGAATGGTTGGACACCTCAAATTCTTAAAAGTTTCCATTAAGGAAGTAACAAATTTTTTCAGCTCTGTTATTTGGTAGTTATAGTTTTGCATTTTCCTTTTGTATAGCTTTCTATTAGATTTGCATAGCTCTGTGAGAGGATTCTCCTATAATTATTATGTTAATTATTGTTATGACATGATTATATCTATTGTAATTCAGATAACTTATCTTTTTTGAATTTAGATGTTATACTAGTCAGTATATCTGTGTTTGTTTATTTCTTTTAGTTATTTATCTAAGACTATCTTTAGCATAATAGCCTTATTATTTTAAGGATGAATTCAGAGGCTCAGTGATGTAAGTGCCCTATGCAGGGTAGTAAGTAGAAGAATTGAGTTTTGAAGCCAGATTCTGTACCTCCAAATCCAGACCTCCTCTCACTATCATCCTAAGAGGATGATGGCGAATCAGTAGCATGCAAGGTAATATCTATAAAGTTTTGTTATAATGTTCCATTCAAGTTGTGAGCTATCAGTGAATGTTGTATCCTTCAAGAAGGCCATCATAGATGCTAGAGTTATCCAGACATGTCATCATAATTCAAGATGAATTCATTATCTATTCTGCATTAGGCATTATCTCCTAAGCCCAAGCATACTCTTTTGACTCAAGGACTATATATGCTTATCTATTGAGGTTGGGTTTGATTTTGTGAAAGATCTCAAACTCTCCACAAGTGGAAGAGGTAGGTCATAGTTTCTGATTCATTGGATGGGTACAACCAAATGCTAAAAAATCAATCAATAGGTATGTTGCAGTGAGATTCCTAGTTTAGGTATGATTAACTTAGTTGGTCTCTGAGTTATCTGAGACACTTGGACTTAATGTGGCTAAATCCAGAAAAAAAAAGTGGGCCATCCATAGTTCTGGGGCTGGGACTTGTAAAAACAGGAAGTTATTAAGATCAAGAAATGGCTCTTAGAAATATAGGAAAAATAGGAAAGTGGTCTTGAATAGATCCTGACCTTTCACCCCTCTGCTATAGTCGTTGTTACCCTCCATAACAATTAAAAACTGAGATCATTACCGCCGCAAATCACCTCTCCTTATAGTTAGCTTCACTGCCTAGCTCAGACTCAAAGGATTGAATAGAGTAGACTAGGAGACAGTCATAGGGAAGAAGATTTTAGTTCAATGCAAGAACAAAGTTCCTTACAATTAGGCTTACCTAGAAAAAGAATGAACTGCCTTCATGTTCCCCCTCAGGAAGTAAAAGATCACTTTGTGACCATTTTATAGATTATTCTTATGCAGTTATAGTTTGAACTAGAAGGCTCCCAAGAACCCTTCTGGGTTTGAGATACTATGGTGTTCTGATTGTATTTTGTCCTATAATATTTCTCAATATGTCTGGACAAAACAGAATACATAATAGATCAGAAAAGAAATTATTTGTTGTTCTACTTAATCCTATTCCAGTTCTCCTACCATTTCTTAACTATTCATTACCCTGTTGTGTCTTCTATGTTCCAGGGTTATACACTTAGTACATTTGTTGTTGTTGAGTTGTTCAGTCATGTTCATCTTTACAAAACCCCATTGACTTGCCCATGGAGTTTTCTTGGCATAGACATTGGAGTAGTTTACCATTTCTTTCTCCCAATTGTCCCCATTTTACCAAAGAGGAACTGAGGCAGATTGAGATTACGTTTTACTTGCCCAGGGTTACACAGAGAACATGTGTTTGAGGCTAGATTTTAACCCAAATCTTCCTTACCCCAGGACCAGTACTCTATCTATTGCATCATTTAGCTCCTGTCCTGGTACAAAGTAGATACTTACTAAATGCTTAATCATTGCTGAATGATTCTCTTCTTTGATTCTTGCTTCTACCTCTGATTCTTGCTTCTTCCTCTGATTCTGCTTATGAAAAGTGAAAGACTTCTGAGTTATTTGAAAAGGAAAAGGAAGGGGAAAATGTGAAAGCCCACAAGCTTGAGTGTTGTTTTAATTACAGAAAGGAAACCAAGTCTTAACATGCCAAGATTTCTGCCAAAGGAGCAAAAGAAGAGCCAGAGTTGATAAAGATTCAGGAATCCAGAAAACTTTACTGGTTTGAGAGACCTCTCTTAACCCTCATTTCTGCTTCTACTCTGGACCCATTCTCTTCTTCTGCCTCTTGTTGGGATCTTCCATGCCCTATTCTTATCCAGGCAGGTCCTTCCCTAGCTAATTCTTAGCACTTACCTGAATATAAAATCAGAGATGTGAAACCATTTAAACATAATCAAGTAAGAACTACCCTAAAACCTGTGACTCACACTTCCTTTACTAAACTACCCTGGTGTGGAAGTGATGAAGCATCTAAGCATCCCACTCTACAACTAGTAGAGACAAAATTTTGTGGGAAAGAGTTGTATACTGTGATCTAAGATAGCTGAATAATGGATGCTCTGATGCCTTGGTCCTGCCACATGCTCAAAAAAAGTTAAAGCACATCAAAATGAAGGAAATCTGAAGGACTATGTTTCACTGGGGTAAGAGGAGAAAATGGCCCACACAGTACAACATCAGTGAGAAGTGGCAGAACTTGTAGCATCCCAACATAAGATGACTCCACCAGATGCAACAAAGCTGCAGAATGGGAATGAGCCCAGCCTGACCCACACCACATGAGAAGGCAGAGAATGCAGAAAATCTACAAACTCTCATAGGACTGTGGAACTTTGAGGTCCCAAGTGAACATAGAGGGTCAATTGGAACTTTAAGAATTTACTAACTCCCAAGTAGCAGCAAAGCCCTTGGACTACAAGGGAGTAGAAAGGGGAAACTGAAACTTCAGGACAATACTCTCTCCTATGTGAAATCAGAGGCCTAGGCTACAGGGGAGCAGAAAGGGGGAACTAGAACTACAGCCACCTACTCATTCCCATATGGCATCAGAGACTTGGAGCTATAGGGGAACACACAGAGAGAAAACTGGTACTTAAGGACCCCCTTCACACTCCCTTGGCAGTACAGTGCCTGAGGTGACAGAGCCCCAAGCAGGGGTCTGGCCCAGCCCTGGATACTTGGTGGGGGTAGGGAAGCATCAGAGTGGGGACTAACCCAGACCAGGAAATAACAGAGAAATCAAAAGCATGGGGTGCTCAATATATCTGGACAAAACAGAAGCAAACCTCCACAGAGCAAGCCAGGAGGGCCACCTCCTCTACATATACACTATGAGGAATAAGAACATCTTGTCTTACCTAAAGTACCAGAGAAGAGTATTCTTCAACCTTGGAGCAGTGAGCCCTCTACCCCAGGAATAGAGAAGAATCTCAACACATATATAAGGTAATAGGAGAGGAGGAAACAACTATAAAAATGAATAAAAGATTAAAAAAAAACCTGAAGCGAGAAAGTTACTTTAGTGACAGAGAAAACCAAAATATGAACTCAGGAAAAAGAGAACAATGCCAAAAAGGAAACATATGAAGCTTCAAAGGAAAAAGTGAAAGAATTTCAGGCTTTAAAAGAACCCCTGGAAGAACTTGAAAAGAAGTTAAAAAAAAAAAACAAGTAAAAAGAGAACTGACACAAAACTCAACATTTGGGGGGGGGGGATTCACTGAAGAAATCAATTCTCTAAAAACTAGAATAGACCAAAAGGAAAGGGAAAAAATACCTTGAAGAAAACAAATGCCTAAGAAATAGAATGGATCAAATAGAGATTGAACCAAAAAATAAAATAAAATAAACAAACGGAAGAAAACAAATCTTTAAAAAAGTAAGATTGGTCAAATAGAAAAGGAAACACAAAATCTCAAGGAAGAAAACGATTGCCTAAAAATTAGAACTGGACAAATAGAAGCTAATGAAATCATAAGACACCAAGAGGCAATAAGACAAAATAAAAAAAAAAATAGAAGAAAATCTGAAACACTTCCCTGGAAAAATGACCAACCTGGAAAACAGATAAAGGACCAATAATCTAAAAATCATCAGATTACCTGAAAGCTATGGTCAAAAAAAGAGCCTGGACACCAGATTACAAGAAAGCATCAGGAGAAACTGCCCTGATATCCTGGAACAAGAGGGAGAAATGGAAATTGAGAGAATCTACTGATCTCCTCCTGAAAAAGATCCCCAAATAAAATACCCAAGGACTATTGTAGCCAAATTCCAGAGCCTTCAGGCCAAGGAAAAAGTACTACAAGCTGTCAGAAGGAAGCAATTCAGTCATCAAGGAGACACAGTCAGGATTGTACCAGACCTAGTAGCTTCTAAATTAAAGGACCAGAAGACTTGGAATATGATATTCAGAAAAACAAATGATTTAGGACTACAACTTAGATTTATATACCCAGGAAAACTGAGCATAATCCTCAGGGAGGGGAGGGGATAATTGATGTTTAATGAAAGAAGAATTTCAGACTTTCCTGACCTGAAACACAGAGTTAAAAAGATTTTACAAGAAAATTCAACACTCAAGAAAAGCATAAAAAGTAAAGTGAATGCTTAAGGGGTTTGATAAGTTTAGGTTAAGTACATTCATACCTGGGAAGGTGATAAATGAAATAATTTAAAAAATTAAAATATCTATGCTATTTGAGAAAGGTAAGGTACTTAAAGTATGCAAGAGACATAAATCACTTAAATTACTTAAGTTTATCACTATTAGAGCAATGAAAAGAAGTGTACCTAGGAAGAAGGAAGGAAGGAAGCTAAATAAGATGAGTTGATACAAAAAAAAAGAATGGGAAAGAGAAAAACATTGAGAGAAGAAAAAAGAAAAGCAATGGGGGAATGAACAAAAAGGAGGACAAATTGGGGAAAGGTGGCCATCAAAAACAAAACATCTGTGAACAGACAAAGGCTAAAAAGAGTGAGAAAGAAAAGTAAATGGACAAAATAAGATGGAGGAAAACACAATTAGTAATCATAAATATAAATATAAATAGGAAGAACTCATCCATAAAATGGAAAAAGGATAGCAGAGTGGATTAAAAACCAGAACTCTAAAATATGCTATGTACAAAAAGCACATTTAAAACAGGGAGGTACATACAGTAAAAGTAAGAGGCTGGAGCAGAATCTACTATGCCTCAGATAAAGTAAAACAAACAGAGGTAGCAATCAAGATTTTAAATGAAGCAAAAGTAAAAATTGATCTAATCAAAAGAGGTAAAGGAAGAAAATTACATTGTGATAAAAGGAACCACAGACAATGAAATGCTATCAGTATTAAACATCTATGTACCAGTTGGCATAACATCCAGATTCCTAAAAGAAAAGTTACATAAGTTACAGGAGGAAAAAGTAGTAAAACTTTATCAGGAGGGGACTTCTACCCACCTCTTGAGAAGTAAGTAAATCCAATAAAAAACAAACCAGAAAGAAATTAAGGAGGTAAATAAAACTTTAGGAAAAATGAATATGCTAAACCTCTGAAAAAAAAAGTGAATGGAAATTGAAAGGAAAACACATTTTTCTCTACAGTACATGGTACCTTCACAAAAATTGATCATATAATTGGGCATAAAAACCTTACATCCAAATGTAGAAAAACAAATATTAAATTCATATTTTTCTGACCATAATGCAATAAAATTACACTCAACAAAGGTAAATGGAAAGTCTAAAAATTGTTTAAAATTAAATAATCTTATCCTAAAGAAAGAGTGGGTCAAAGAATAAATCATGGAAATATAAAAAATAAATAATTTAATATAATAAATATATAATAAATTAATATATTGTGTTATATTAATATATGAATATAATAAATAAATAATTGATAAAAATTTCATTAAAGAAAATGACAATGAGGATACAATATATCAAAATTTAAAGAGTACAACCAAAGACATACTTAGGGGAAAATTCATAACTATTAATGTTTATATCAATAAAATAGAAAAAGAGCAGATGAATGAATTGGACATGCAACTTAAATATATATATATATTATCATTTGAATGAATTTCCATATTATTCATTTTTCAAAATTAGCAATCCTTTAAAACCAAACCACTAAATCATGTACCCATATGAACAAGTGATAAATCACATGTTTTCTTCTGGATTTCTACTCCCATGGTTCTTTCTCTAAATGTGGATAGGACAATTCAGAATTGTCCTGGATCATCTCACTGCTTTTAGTAGCAAAGTCAATCACATTTGATCATCCCACAATATTACAGTCTCTGTGTATAATGTTCATCTGGTTCTGCTTGGCAGCTCTTTTTGTAGTGGTAAAGAACTGAAAAACTGAGGGGGTGTACATCACTTGGGGAAAGGATGAACAAGCTGTAGTATATGGTTGTAATGGAATACTACTGTGCCATAAGGGAATAATAAACAGGATGAGTTCAGAAAAACCTGGAAAAATTTATATGAAATTGCAAAATGAAGTGAGCAGAACAATGTATACAATAACAGAAATATTATATGATGATCAGCTATGAAGGACTAAACTATTATCAGCAAAACAAGTCTCCAAGATAACCACAAAGGAGAATTCATGATGAAAATACTATCCACAGTTAAAGAAGGAACAGTTAGAATCTGAGTGTAGATCAAAGCAGGTGATCTTCCACTATAGTTTCTTCATGAGATTTCTATGTATGATGTATGTCTTCTATAATGATGGAAATCATACATTACATAAAAGTACAGGTATAAACTATATCAGAGCATTCACTGCCTTCAGAAAGGGGAGAAAGGAGGAAGAAAAATCTGAATTTTAAAATGTCAAAAAAATTATAAAAAATATTCTTCATAAAAGACCTACCATCTTAAAATTATTGACTGATCATCACTGAAAGAAATTACATATCAGACATCAAGAAAAATAGAGTTTGATAAACCCAAAGACCTCAACTACTGGACTAAGTACACACTGTAAAGAGAACAATGACAAAACACATCAGTACAACAACACAAAATTTTGGCAAAACTTGAAAGTAGTCTAGCAGAAATTAGGTTTTGATAAACATCTACCCATATAGCAAGACAATATCCAAACGGATGCATGACTTTGGTGGTTGGTTGGTTCATAGTCAAAGAAAGCCAAAATGACATTACTAATGCCAGGATTGATGTACATTGTGTCTGACTGTAACTTTAGACCAATTTATGAGCTCTGAAGGCTCTAGTACAACTTGGGCACAAATAGTTCATATGGATATTTGGAATGGAGATGTCTCTAAATTTGCACATCTCAATCTTCTTTTGAACTACTGCAATTCTGCTCCCCCTCGATCACTGGTACCACTTTATTTATATTTACTTTAAATTTATCTGCTTGTTACATTAAAACACCTAGTTACCGCCCTCATTCTCTCCCCTCCCCCAGTAGAGAAAGCACCATTTGACAAAGATATATATGCACATATACAACTATATCTTACTTTTTTCTATTATAAGTTCATTCAGTACCATCTTTGATGTGAGAAAACCATGCTGGATGGTCTTGGGCCAGTGTCTTCCAAGACTCTGATATGACTTTGATATAAACAAATTAGGGGACTAAGAAAAGATCTAACTTTTTATTTTTAGATAGCAGAAGAATTCATAACGAAGAAAGAGATCACAAAAGACAAAATGAACAATTTTGATTACAATACTTATTGCAGCAAGAGAACCTCTAACAGTTTCTTGGCCTGCCCCAAAGACCATTCTTCAAAAAGCAAAAGAATCTATAAAATATACTATTCCAAATGCAATTTTGATCACCACCATCACTACTACTACTATTACTATACAACTACTGCTACTACTATCACCACCATGACAACTAGCATTTATATAATGCTCTAAAGTTTGCAAAACATTTTATTAATATCTTGATATCCAACATAACCACGAAAAGTATGTTTATTATTATCTTCATTTGCAGAGGAGAAAACTGAGGTGAACAGAAGTTAAGTGAATTGTCCCAAATTACACAAGTAGTACATGTCTGAGGCCGTCTTTGAATTCAAATCTCCCTGACTCCAGGTCCAGAGCTCCAGCATTGTGTCACTTGATGAAATGTAATGAAAAGAATGATTTCAATTTACAATTTGTGATAGATCCAATGTCAACCCTAAATTGTGGGGCAATATATTTCAAAGGATTCAGAGAAAGATTGCTCCACAGTTAAGTTCCACGATTGAAAATTCTACAGGAAAAAAATTCTACAGGAGAAATATGCATCAGAAAGTAGGATGCGCTTACAAATAAAATCCTAAAGATACAAATGAATATATATTCAAGGAGGAAGAAAACACAAAGCTATCTAAAGAGAACAATTTGGATGCACAACCGTTGACTAACAAATTTTAGAGACACATATAGAAGACAGAAACAAAGGCAGATAACTAGGGATGAATACACTAATGCAGCAAGGTGCCTTTGGGAATGATTATGAGATTACTAAGGTTCAGAATGAGCTGAGACTGGAAAGGATAACTAAGGACAAACAAAATGCCTAGATTGCTTTGTTTTGGCTATGTTGGGGAGAAGCAGATAGAACTGGTGATTAGAGATAATGGTATGATAATACTGAATGTTGGAGAGAAGCCATAACTTCTCAGTCTTATTTTGCTTCTTTTTCCCAGACAAGGAGAATAATCTTTGGCCTAGAAAGGATAGAAAAAAGATGATAAATTGGATTAAAAAGTAAGATAAGTAAGGAGATGGTGAGAGAATACCTAATGTCCTGAGTTTAAACCATCATTCCCAGGTGAACTACAATTCTAGTTCAAAGAAAGAGTTGACTATATTGAATCATTTTCACTGATCTTTGGAAGACCATAGAGACTGGAAAGATGAAATAAGACTGGAGACATGCAGTTTTTGACCTATATTAAAAAAAAGAAGGGAGGAATATGGAGTCTGAAAACTTTAGAGTGGTGATAATAATTTCTGTTTCTGACAAAATTCAAGAAGACATTATCAAAATATTTATATGTCAATATTTAGAAAGATAAGAATATTCATTTTACAACAACATGATTTCATTAAGAACAGGTGTAGGAAGACAGTTTTTGCAATGGCCAGAACACAGTACAAATTTTCTATGCTGCTGACAGATGGATATAATAAAAGGCAAGAATGTGGGCTAGAAATATGGCATATAATAACGCTGCCTTCTTCACTTACCTTTCTCCATATTCACCTCATTAACTCACCAATCCAGAAAGGATCTGTAGAGCAAAATGGACTTCTCAAGACTAGCCTTTAAATAACTCCTGTGGGCTTTCTTTGGCAGAGTCCCCAAAATACAATTTGGAGAGCATAGGATCTTCACTGGGTTTAAACAGGAGTTTCACAGAATGTCTAACCCTAGATCAAATAGCTGTCCAGAATCTAGTTCGAATAATAGACAATCAAAAGAACAGATCCAGAGAAGAAAACAGCAAACCACTCCAACATCTTTGCCAAGAAAACCCCAAATGGGGTCATACAGAGTCATATATGACTGAAATGACTGAACAACAACAATAACAAAAGAATAGACGTAAGATTAGCTTGAAGATCCTCAGATCTTTTTGCTGTTTTCTTATCATTACCTGTGTAATGTGTGTGGTGGCTATTTGCCATGGATATGTACAAAAGGACTGCTCTCATCAGAGAGGGCTTTATTAAGTCACTGTGCCTTAGGTAATGTGAGTCAAGATACATAGCTGATGACTCTGGAGAAGTAAAGACCAGACACTGATAATAAAGAAAAGCTCTGGACCACTAACACTGGGTAAACACCCAATAATGAACATGACAATGGCATAATGACCAGGAGAGCTAATGTGTTCAGTAGGGAACCAAGATGTCAAACCTAAAGCAGAGACAAAACCCCAATGTGAAATGTGAAGAAGCTGGTGTCCAGTACAGAAAGAATAGCTGAGAACAGTTTGAGGATATCATCAGTTCTCCAATACCAGAGGCCAACGCTGTCCTGGCTTTATGTATGCCCTGCCTACAAAGGTCTCTGGAGTGATCTTGCAGATATCCTATGAGTATATCCTCCAACTATGTTCACTAATCAAACATGTCCTCTGAGCATATATCATCCCTCAGGCATCGTATGCTGGAAAATTTATTCCCCTCTGTGTTTAGAAGGGAAGCCTTTGTTGTTGTTGTTGTTGTTGTTGTTGTTGTTGCTGTTATTGTGATATTTTAGGAGGGAGAGCCTCTGCAATGCTCCACTTCACTCTGAATTCTATGCATTGAGCTTCTCTCCTCTTTGCCAGTAGGCCTCATTTTTTTTTTTTTTTGGCCCTGTTAACTCCACTTAGTGCTTTCTTCTCCCATTAGAATGTAAGTTTCTTCCACCACACCAATGCAACTATCAATAATATGGAAATGAGTCTTCATTGATGACCCATGTTAAAGCCAGTGGAAATGCGCATTGACTATGGGGGGGGTGGTAAAGGGGAAAGTAAACACATGAATCATGTAACCATGGAAATTTTTTCTAAAAAAAATAATAAAATATTTAAATCTAAAAAAAGAATGTAAGTTTCTTGAGGGCAGAGATTTTCTAACTTTCTTGTATGTATATCCTCAGCTTATAGGTGGACTCAAAAACAAACATTTAAACAATGCTCTATCTATTTAAAAGATAATACGGGGAATAGGAGAATAACTAGATGCCAGACAAACTGGAGACACTCTCACACCTCACAAGGGAAGGACTGACAGGTAAACACAGGGAAACCAAAATGGGGATGTGAGGTTTGCGAATGACAGTTGGTCAAGTAACTGACAATCTACTAACCAGGGAAAAGCAGTGAAGTGGGTTCTTTATGGCTTAGAGGAGACAGGAAGTACTAACAAACTGGGTTTATTGGTATTAAATGAGGAAAGTGGGGAGAGGGGTTCTCTATACTAAGGAATAGCCCTAATGGTTTAACTAAACTAAGTTCTAAACTAAACTAAACCCTAACTAGAGTAGGAGGGGCTGGAGAGGAGGGCTTCTCACTGCACTGGTTCAGTGATGCTCCAAGATGATCATAGATGTCACAGGAACCAGGAACAAGTCCAATATACAGCCAGTCAATCCAAAACCTGCTCTAGGGAGTAAGGTAGATAAGTCTGCTATTCACCAACAGATAATCCAGATCTTTCCTCAACCTAGGCCATGATAGTTGCTTGTAGTATCTTCTTCTCAGTGATATCCCACAATGTCAGCTCCTTGGATATTTGGCAAAGGTGGACCACGCAGCGAAAAACCTCCTTCCCTCCAGATTGGTCAAACTAACCACTCTTCAAAATCCCAGCTTCATTCCATTATGGAATTCTCAGGTCTTTAGAGAGCCTGACAGCCTGGGTCCTTAATGTCTTAATTTCCTGATTATTCTATCTATCTATCTATCTATCTATCTATCTATCTATCTATCTATCTAGAATCTATCTNCTATCTATCTATCTATCTATCTATCTATCTATCTATCTATCTATCTAGAATCTATCTTTCCCCAAACATCTCATTTGGGGGGCTCTGTCAAAAAAGGATCTATGGGAAGATTGGACCTAAGAAGTCCACTTTGCTCCGGAGACCCTTTCTATCTTGGCAAGCTAATGAAGGGGAATATTTTGTTGTCATGGTTGTTAAGTCATTTCAGTCATGTCCAACTTTTCATGATGCCATTTTGGATTTTCTTGGCAAAGATGATAGAGCAATTTGCCATTTCCTTCTCCATCTCATTTTATAGATGAGGAAACTGAGCCAAACAGGGTTAAGCGACTTGTTCAGGATCACACAGCTAGTCAAGCATCTGAAGCCAGATTTGAACTCAGAAAAAGGAATCTTAATGACTCCAGGACTAGCATTCTATCCACTATAGGGCCATCTAGCTGTCCTAAGGTGAATATGGACAAAGGTAATTGAAGGAGAGGTTATAGATTTTTTTCCCTTACATTCCAAAGAAGAAAAAAGGTCAAGAGGACATATTTGTGTAATAGATTTAAGCTATTAAAGCATAAAACTGTGCTAAGCCCCTTTACACACTCTACATACATTATTTCATATAGGTTCCACAATCCCACAGCAAGCTAGGGACTATAAGAATCATTAACCTTGTGTTCTGTGAGGAAATAGCTTCAGGCAGGTAAAGTAACTCCACACACTGTAGAGAGATCACAAACATATGCTGACTTTGGTCCCACAGAGCTGATATTACTCCCCGGAATGTGTTTGCTTGTTAGACTTTGGGTGTGATTCACTTATCATTTTTTTTTCTAAAATATGACTTCTTTCTGAGCAGGCTTTTTAAAAAAATTACTTATGAGATGTTTGTCTTTGTTCCTTAAAATAGGTCACAGCAAGGCTGCTTGGCCATTTTGTAGACTGTGCAAAGGAAACTATCACCCTGAATAAACAATTATGGGAGTAAGGAGAGTGGATTCTTTGTAACTCTTAGCATCTACCTCATAGATTTGGTCAGAAATGCAGCCAAGGCTGAAACCTTAATTTAGCAGGGGCATTTGCCCCTGAGAAAAGTATTCTCAGACTTAGCTTGCTGATAATCATGCAACTGAAGGTCCAGCCTGGTTCTTATCTTCACCTTGAAGTTTCCAAGTTTCTGTGTATTGTCTAAACTAATTGCAATGTCTACAGAGCTGTAAAACTCTCTCTGTGCTTGTGGGTGAAAGGGAATTTGAATTTTCATATATAATAAACTTGTGACTCAATGGCACTTCAGAGAAGCAGCTATGAGTTAACAGTCAAGATTGTCTCCTGTGTCCTGTTACTTCCTTATCAACTAAGTTGTTCTTATCAGATTATCAGAGATGATAGATCTCAACATTACATTAGTTCATATATGTCTTCCCAGGTATTCTAAAGCCATCCTGGTCATCATTTCTTATAGTACAATCCCATCACAATCATATACCACAACTTGTTCAGCCATGACCAATTGGTGAGCATCCCCTCAATTTACAATTCTTTGTCAGATAGTATTTTTTAACCGCTATGTCCTGAACTTCCTTGACACTCTGGAAAAGCCTATGGGTCACTTCTCAGAATAATGTTTTTTAAAGCATAAAATAAAATACAACATAGTACAAAAGAAACCAATTATATTAAAGTACAGTAGTCAATTTTTTAAAGAAACAGTTCAGGAACCCCAAGTCAAGAGTATCTGAACTAGATCATCTCTAAAGTCCCTCCTACATCTAAATCTATGAGTTTATGAAAAGGAGGAAGGAGAAAAGGAGAGGGACTTCAAAATACCTAGAACCTGGAGACCAAGGGTCTAAGCCAAAATGTTGTGGTATTTATGTAAATGCATCAAACAGTTCCATGAATTATCACTACACATAGATGCCCAATAAAAGATCAACAACCTGTGGGGGGCGGGAGAGAGAGAGAGAGAGAGAGAGAGAGAGAGAGAGAGAGAGAGAGAGAGAGAGAGAGAGAGAGGAGAGAAGAGAAGAGAAGAGAAGAGAAGA
>NC_058135.1:12152648-12280815 GCF_016433145.1 Gracilinanus agilis | reverse complement strand
GAGGAGAGGAGAGGAGAGGAGAGGAGAGGAGAGGAGAGGAGAGGAGAGGAGAGGAGAGGAGAGGAGAGGAGAGGAGAGAGAGAGGAGAGGAGAGAGAGAGAGATTAGTCAGTTAATGTCTTTAAAATGAATATCAATGAACTCATGCAAAGTGAAGTGAGCAGAACCAAGAGAATATTGTACACAATAACAGCAATATTATATGATGAACAACTGTGAATAAAGCAGCTATTTTCAGCAATGCAATGATCCAAGACAGGTCTGAAAGACTCATGATGAAAAATTCTATCCAGCTCCAGAGAAAGAACTGATGGATTCTGAATGCAACTTGAAGCATACTTTTTTCACTTTATTTTTCTTGATTTGTTTTGTTTTGGTTTTGGTCTGTATTTTCTTTCACAACATGACTACTATGGAAATATGTTTTGTATGACTACACTTGTATAACCTATATCAAATTGCTAGTCTTTATAATAAGGGTGAGGGGAAGGAGGGAGACAGAATTTGGAACTTGACATTTTTTTAATGTAAAAATCATAATTGGGAAAAATAAACTATTTAAAAAATAAACTGAGCACCAAATTCTGGCACAGCAGTCTATCAAAAGTCCTATTTTTAAGATAGTCAATAGCAGACTTATAGCAGTCATAGTCTCAGCATGCTAAGAAATGATGAGCAAGAGCCCCTCCAGTACATGATATTAGGGACTTAAAATGCAGGTTCACCGAACTTATATACTCCCAGGAACAAATTGTTATTGTCTGACCCTCCTTTCCTTCATCTCTGTGCATCAGCTGCTGTATTACCTTAGAACTTCCCTCAGTACTTGGTACGTTCTAATCTTTAAACATCCCTTTGTAATGCCATCCTATGTCTTCAATTGGCAAGATCCTTGGGGCCTCAGTTTTAGGGAGGCATGAAGGCTGATTTCCTTTCATACCCTTTCCAGCTCTGCTTCTGACTCTACAGAATTCAACCCCTGCATCTGGATGGGTACCATCCCCTTTTATTTTTAGCTCCCTTTGCATATTGTCTTTCCTTATTAAATTATAACTTCTTTGAGGGCAGAGATTATCTTTTTGTTTCTATATATTTCTGTGCCACTGAACACAATGACTAGGATATAATGACTGAGAAATTCTTGATGTCTTGTCTTTCAAGAGTATGGGTATCTCTTCTACATTGGGATACTTAGGGGCAGGTATCCCTGCCACCTAGACAATCCTTGAAAAATATTTTTGCTCTCCTTTTGTATCAGAGAAGAAGTCTGAATTTTTCTTCCTTATATGGGTTGTTTTCAGTACTTTGTTGTAAAATATAGTTAAGCATTTGGTCATAGTCTACATGAACATCAATGCGAACATTTCTAGCCTTTGTGTATGGTCTTTTTGTATTATTTTTTGCAAATGAATGTTTTGTTTAACTTTTAAAAATAAATGGTGCAAGGGGCAACTGGGTAGCTCAGTGGATTGAGAGCCAGGCCTAGAGACGGGAGGTCCTAGGTTCAAATCTGGCCTCAGACACTTCCCAGCTGTGTGACCTTGGGCAAGTCACTTGACCCCCATTGCCTAGTCCTTACCACTCTTCTGCCTTGGAGCCAATATGCAGTATTGACTCCAAGACAGAAGGTAAGGGTTTAAAAAAATAAAAATAAATAAATGGTGCATATTTATGGTATGAAAAGATAAAATATGTTAATATTATACACTATTATTAACATATTTAATGCATTTCTAAATTTCTAAATTTTTTCTGTGTCATCTGCTGGCCTTTGTGTGTCATCTGTGCCTTCTGAAAAACTTCCCCCAAATTCCTATTTAATTTCTTATGCTGACCTGTGATACACTAAAGCAGTGATGGAGAAAGTTGGGGGGATGGAGGGATATCTGAAGTTTCTGATAGATAATAAAGTAGGAAGTCAGATTGCAAATGGTTGAGAACTATGTTACCTTGTCACCATCACATACCAATGCCTCCTTGAATCATAGGCTCCTACTCTAGACATAGAACTAGGAGAGTCCTCAGATGTCATTGAATAAAATCTCTTTATTTTATTCATGAGCGACCTGAGGCGCAAGGAAAGTAAGTGACTTGTCCAATGTTACATAGACATCAACAATAGGATTTGAATCTATGTCCTCTGGGTCCAGAACAAATGCTTTTTCCATTCTTTCTGATGTATCTTGATATCTACATCTGTGACTGGTCTGAAAATGATGAGGATATATGCCAGAATTCCCTATGATCACAATGATCCATTTGGAACTAGAAAGTACAGAGTAATATAGAATGACTAAAATTATCTCAGGATGGAAAGTACCAAGGACACAATCTATCCCTAATCTGAGATCACAGGATCATAGGTTAAGAATTGGAAGGAACTTCAAATAGCATCTGTCCCCTCTCTTCATTTTATAGATGTAGAAATTGAGACTCAGAAGGTCAATCATCACCTAGGCAATAAGCATCAGAAGAAAGATTTGAACCCAGGTCCTCTGTCTCCAGAGTAAGTGTTCTTTCCAGTGTGGCATGTTTACTCCTCCCTACTCTTTCCAACCCTTGGAGACAGTTGTATTCTTCAATCCTAAGCTCTACCAAAACAGCAGGCTGCAAGCATTTCAAAGCTGCTCACTTTCTAGTACTCCCTTGCCTTCTTCAGTGAATAAGTTCAGATCTGGAAGGGATCTCAGTGGTCAACTTCTCTAACCTGACAAGGAATGCCCACTCTGGCACTACTCATAGACACAGTTTTCCAGCCTCCACTAAAAGATCTTCAATGATGAGTATTGTTCTTTTCCATAAATCCCTCAGAATTGTCCAGGGTCATTGTCCAGGGCATTGCTGCTAGTACAGATGTCCATTACATTCGATTTTACTACAGTGTATCAATCTCTGTGTACAATGTTCTTCTGGCTCCGCTCCCTTCACTCTGCTTCAATTCCTGGATTCTTTCCAGTTCACATGGAATTCCAAATGTCAAAATAAACTGAAGAATAGAAACACATATAATATGCCACTGCTTCCAGTAGAATATAGTCTCCTAGAGGGCAGGGACTATTTTCCTTCTCGTGTCTTTTTATCCCTAGCGTTTAATACAATGTTCCCTGCACATAGTAGGCACATGATAGACGCTTATTAGATGGAATGGATTGGCATAATGAGGACAACTCAGGTATCACCCCTTAGGACAGATGGCTGAAGACCACCTAGGATTTTGCAAATCATGTTTTACAAAGCCTGACACATGCAATCTGGTCCCAGCAGGCACCTGGAAATCCACACCTTTGGGCATGCAAGTGCCAGAAATAAACCCAAGGTTGTGAGGGATCAGTAATGAGCTTTGGAGCCAATTAACTCCACTAAGCTCATTTAATTTCTCAACACTCACAGTTAGGGTTTTAATTTGCAAGTTGAATGGCTGCAGCTGCTCTGCCTCTCTTCTTACTTTGCCACCTTTAATGTGACGTTATTTCTACAAATGACTGAAATTCATTGGATGGAAGCAAGTGTCCCTGTCATTTCCCCATATCTGAAATCCAAACTTCAGTGCCCTATTTAAGAAAATAACAACAGATGCATGCCGACTTTGGAAAATAAATCTTTAGATCAGCCCTCCAAAACACTGAGAATAGAATGAAAACAATAAAGGAAGGTTCACTGAAGACCTAAAATTTGACTCCCAAAGATTAATGAAGTTGATGGGAAGATATCCTGTTGTTTTATGAAGGGAATCCTGCTCATTATGACATGACCAGAACCTTAAAGCTTAGCTTGCACCTCCACATTAATATGTCCTCTCCAGAGACCTTTCTGATCTCAATTCATGTGCTTCTTTTCTTTCTTGTAGATTTTGATTTCTTTCGATCCTCACTTGGAGCTATCCTGTAGAAGTCACAGAAGCTTGCTGAGGAAAAAAAAACTCTTGGATTCAGCCCAGGTAAATACAGTATATAGATCAGAGGAGTTTAAATCATTAACCAATTCAATCTATCCTGATACAGCACTTAGTAAGAATTGAGTATGAAAAGGTCATTCAAGGGACATCTAGGTAACACAGTGGATAGAACCCCAGGGCTGGAGTCAGGAGGATTTAAGTTCAAATCTGGCTTCAGACATTTCCTAGCTGTACCACCTAGGCAAGTCATTGGACCTCATTTGCCTGGCCTTTGCGGCTCTTCTGCCTTAGAAGTGATACTTAGCATTGATTCTAATGCAGAAGGTAAGGGTTTAAAAAAGACATCTTATATTGGGTGATAAGGATGTAAAGCTAAAGTCAAAGGAGTCTCTGCCCTCTACAGACTTAGAGTCAATTTAGTAAAGGATGTTATTAATTACAAGTAGTATTCCTATAGCACTTTAAGGTTTGCACAACACTGTACTTAAGTTATCCCATTTGATCTTCCCAACAACCAATTTTTATCTTGTTTTATAGATGAGTAAATTGAGGCACAGGCAGCTAGGTGACCCAGGGGATAGAGGCTCATCTTCCTGAATTCAAATTAAGTCACTTAACTCTGTTTACCTCAGCTGCCTCATCTATAAAATGAGCTAGAGAAGGAAACAGAAAACTATTCCAGTAACTTAAGCATGGAGATATTAACAACATCCAGCATTTCAATAGTGCTTTGAGGTTTGCAAAATGCTTTACAGATATAATTCATTTGATCCTCAAAACAGCTTTGTCTGTGATTAAAAGAGCTATCATTATCCTGTTTTTACTGATGACTAAACTGAGGCACAAAACTGTTACTAATAATATTAGCCAACATTTATATAGGGTTTTTTTGTGTGTTTGCATAGTACTTTCGAAATATTTAAACCTCACAACAACCTTGGGAGACAGGTGTTATTGTTGTTGTTGTTGTTGTTATCACCATTTTACAGATGAGAAAACAGACTAAAGTTTATTCTTGCATCACAGTTATACAGTTTGGTATATGTTTGAGGTAGGATTTGAATTCAGGACTCTCTTACTCTGAGTCTAATTCTTTCTCTCTATGTACTGAGCTGCTCAGTTAACCATCAAGCAGCTTTCCTCAGGTCACACAGCTAAGAGTCTGAGACTGAATTTGAACTTATGTCTTCTTGACTCCGAACTCGGCACTCTATTCACTGAGCCTTCTAGCTGTCTCTATAAGACGAAGAGAGCAGAAGTAGAAATTGATTATCTCTGTTAGAGATAGAGGGGCAGTTGGGTGGCTCAGACCTAGATTGAGGGTCGTAGGTTCAAATCTAGTCTCAGACACTTCCTAGCTGTGAGACCCTGGGCAAGCCACTTAACCCCCATTGCCTAGTCCTTACTGCTCTTCTGCCTTAGAACCAGTACCTAGTATTAATTCTAAGATGGAAGGTAAGGGTTAAAAAAATAGATGTAACCCTATTTTTATATTTAAATATTTTGCTTTTCGATTCGATCCATTCAACCAGATTTGTTTACTCTGTGCCAAGCCCTATACTGGGTGCTCAGTCTTCATAGACAAAAAACAATCCCTACCCTCAAGGAGTTGCTGCTCTGCTTGGGGCACAGCTGCCTAAACAATCAAATACAAAGTCATGTCAAAGTGTGGAATGGGGGTGCAGCACTGAAAGATGGGGGGATCAGGAAGGACTTCACGCACTCCTCAAGAGGAGCTCAGAATTGCTTGCTTCTCTGCTGCTAGCAGGGTGAGTAAGTAGAAAGGTTGCCAAGCTCCGTAGCAACATCTGTTCTTGGTTTGCACTTTCCCCATCTGCCACCATCAAAAGAGCCCCAGAGGCCTCTTGGGCTAAGGCTCCCAGCAGTAAGACATGGGCTCTTGGAAGAGGCTCCCAGGCTCCAGCACATCCAAGACACACCATCGATTTGACTAAGGGAACTAGCCAGTCTTCCGTCCCCCTTCCCAGCCAACAAGGCCGAATGCTTCCCGTACCTTTGGTCTAGGCCTGAGTGTTTGGATGGCTGTGCCCAGAGGAGGCCCCAGTCATGCCTCAGGAATGCTAATCTACCAGCTGTGGAATAGCCTTTCACTTCATGGAGGTTTCTTTACAGATAAAGCACAAAAACATCTTGAGCTTGGACTCTGAGGACATTTCCTTTGATAACAATAAAATGTCTGTGGAAAAACATATTCCTCGGCCTTTTGTTTATGTGAGAGTGATGATTTCTTACAAATAAGGTGAAGCTATCCAGACGCATTTCCCTGAATTTTCAGTTGATTTTTTGAACTGACGAGCTGTCTTCCCCAGTATCTAAAGTGAGGGAGACCATGGCCCCAGAGCCCGGTAGCCAGGCTGAAGAAGGATCCAGAGATGCTTATAATCATATGGGTGGACCCTCTTTTGTGACTGACACTGTAGAGCTCATATTTTTCTGGCTTGAGAGGATTTGGCCATCTGGAGTGGGAGATGATCGTGCAGCATCATAAAGAATTACGAGCTGTGTGAGATGTCACCTTCATCAAGCTTTAACTCTTCATAAAATCTCTTAGAAACAGTCTCAAATTTGGAAGGGCTTTGGGGGTCTGAATTCATTACAGGACTTACCTAAGCAGGAACCTACTTCAACATCTCAATATAGCGTGCCCAAATATATTCTATTGTTTCCAAATGGATTTGGTATTCTGTATCTTATTTTAAGACTATATCTTCAGAAAGAAATCTGTTACCTTCCATCTTAGAATTAGTACTGTGTATTGGTTCCAAGGCAGAACAGTGGGAAGGGCTAGGTAATGGGGCTTAAGTGACTTGCCCAGGGTCACACTAGCTAGGGAAGTGTCTGAGGTCAGATTTGGAACCTAGGACCTCTCCTCTCTAGCCCTGGCTTACAAACCACTGAGCTACCCAGCTGCCCTCCTAAGTCAATATCTTTAAAGTTCAGTTTTTTTAGTTGTTTTATTTTTTTTTTTTATTTTGGTAGATAAAAATAATTACTTTATGACTACAAGCATTATATTTGTAATTATGTGACAATTTCTATTAATCATTCTTTTATTACTTAGTATTCAATATATGCTTTACTAGTGATGATAACAATATTCACTATTGTGCATACCTACTGTTGTGAGGAAGATTATTTAGTAATTAATTAAATATTAAGGTGGGACCCTAGCAGGACAGGCTGGAGCTGGAGCATTCCAAGATGGAATGAAGGAGTAGGAAGTGATTTGTGCCCTGAGAGAGACTCCATTAGTGGTTGGCAAAAATGGTTGTTAGCCCTGGGAGATCTCAGAGCAAAGGACACCCTGCACCCTGATTTCCCTGGGATCCTGTGTGGGGGTGGCATCTAGCAAGGAGACAAGAACTACAGAGCAGCACCAGGTGGAGGAGGAGTTTGGGATCTGGTGGACAGCATCTCAAGCCCACTCTTTCTACTTGGTACCTTGGACCACCTTGGCTTTTGGCATCCTGAGATCATCTGTGGATTACCATGAGAAACCCTCAAAGCCACCCACAGGCCCTTTAGCTGTGCTGGTCAAACCTGGCTGGAACCAGGTAGGAAGCAGCCCCCAGAGACTCCAGAACAGCTCCTTTATGCCCAGCCTTGCCTAGGTCAATTAGTATTAGAGAAGTTAAGTCCTCCCCCTTGCCCTGTGGTTTTTGCCCATTAGGTTTTAGTGTAGAAACCTCCATCCCATCCTTTTAGTTTCTCATAATTAAAACTGTTAAAACCTTTTACCTTGCCTGCTGGTTTCAAAGACTCTGGCCTAGTGGTGACAGTTGGCCAACAGCCATTTTTGTCAGTTAGCAGCAGCTTAGCTGTGCACTCTGGTCTCCCTGTCCTGGTCCTGTCTCTCCTTCAACCCAGTGTGTGTGCCCACAACCATTTAGATTATATTTTAACATCTCTGGTGCCCATCTCTTTTACACTACCTACCTAGACAAGTGGGTATCTAACCACTCTCTGTAGAGAGTGAGTCCAAATAGGGGCATTGCACTTTGGGACAACAATCATTGTGAGACAGTTGTTCTCTGCATCAAGCTGAAATGGGTCCCATTGCCTCAGTCCTCTGGATCAAAATAGACCAAATCGAACCCCACTTGTACATGAAAAACCTTCAAATGCTTTAAGACAACCGGCATGACCCCTCTACGTCTTATCCTCCCCGGGGAAGCCATGCCCAGTTCCTTCAACCAAAGCTGGCATGGCATGGTCTCCAAAAGCTTGACAATCCTGCTGACCCTATTTGGGGCACAATCCATCTTGGCAATTCATCATCCCCAACTCAATGAAATACTGGGAGGGAGCCTAATTAGGCCATAGTAGAGTGACTGTCATCTTCCTCCTTCTAGAGGCCATATGACTCTCTTACCAGTCTAGGATAACTTGGATTTTGTGACTGCTACATGACATCATTGACTTGTAATGAGATGGTGATCCACAAAGAACCTTGGGGCCATTCTTTCCATGAAGCGCTATTCAGCCATATTTCCTCAATCCTTTGCAATTGAGGTGTAGATTTTTTAAATCCCAATTCAGCTTTATCTTGAGAAACCTTCTAGCATTGTGGGTAGAGGCCAGTATCGTCATCCCAGAGATCTGTGTTCATAAACCCATCTTAGACACTTACTAGTTGAATGATCCTGGATAAGTCACTTAAGTTCTGCCGGAGATCATTTCCTCATCTATAAAGGAGGATAATAATAACAGCACCTACTTCCCTGGGTTAACTTAAAGGTCAAATGAGATAAAGCATTTTGCAACCCCCAATGTAGAAATTCTTGTTAGCCTTGTTAGATTCAATTCTTTCCTCTAATACATACTAACAATGTATACTAACTTTCCTCAAATGCAACAGTAACAAAAAGTCATTTTAACTTTTAGTGTCCCCAGGCAACTCCCTGAGGTGAAATTATCGATGAGATTAGGATTATAAATGAAACTAGATTTAGGCTTAGTAATCTAATTCCTATGGAGAAAGTTTCCAAATCCAGAATTCTCTGGCTCATTACAATTTTAGAAAAATGGTCATCTTATTATAATCTATTATTACAGCTCACTAAGATCTTGCTGTCTCCTAAATGTTCGTGATTAGAGGGGTGTTGGTGGGTCCTAGAGTCCCCCAAGATCTTGCACTCTGGTGTATCAAAGCTCCAAGATTTATTGACATTAAAGATTGTCTTCTATAAAAAAATCCACAACACCCTTAAAAAGGGAAACAAACAAATGCTATAAGCTAATAAGGTAGAGATGGTTCATTGCTAGAAAGCTGGGACACAAGGGAGGCACCTGGATAAACTAGAGTCCATAAAACTTGGAGAGGAATCGTAGGAGAGCATTGAAGGCAGAGAAACAGAGCTAGAGAGAGACAGAATGAGAGAGATAAAGAATGAGAGAAATAGAGTCAGAGAAACAGAGATAAGTCAAGACAGAGACAAAGATAGAAGCACACCGAGGCAGAGAATCAGAGACAACTTTCCTAAACATCAGCCTCTTTGTCACAGTACAACCTCATTTTTTGTTTGACCAACTGCAAATAGTTTATATAATGAAACAGTGCCTCACCGACTAGGAATCAAGCCACTCAAGGCATAGCCAAGAAGATTATATGGAGGAGTATGGAAAAAATGTTCAATGTGTCTGCTGAAAAGAACCCCCAGGGCACTTCTCTTCTCTGGAAGAATTAGGCACTGGGGGCCACTTGAAAAGCTTGTTCTCCACACTCAGGAGCCGGGTGCTTCATCAAGAAAACAGATGTTTGTTGCTTTCAGGTATAACGGATTATGTCAGGCAGGTTTACAAGCCTCCTTCCATCTTGAGAGATTTTCTGACAGCTTCTTCAGCCTCTGAGACAATTAGAGAATGAACCATGAAAGGAAAAGGTGCCAGCATCTGGCATCTGGCTCCTGTTTTTCCTCGCTAGGGATGCAGGGATGGATGCTGGCAGCTTTTCCCTGGAGAGAGAAAGCACATTTTTCAGTAATAAATGAATGTTGCAAAGTTTGGTATTGTGGACAGAACTGTGGGTTTGGAATCAAGATACCTTGTTTCAAGTTCTGGCTCTGCTAGTTACTATGTGTGTGATCTTGGGAAAGTAAAATTTGCCCTTCATTTTCCTTACTTATAAAATGAGGCACTCAGATCATGTGATCTCTGAGGGGCCATTTCTCTCTCCATCCTTTGATACCATGGGCGAGGTATTTGGGAATTCTTGGTTCTAAGGAAGCATATAACATCATGTTGTTCAGTCATTTCAACTTTGTCCAACTCTTCATGATCCCATTTGGGGTTTTCTTGGCCAAGGTACTAGAGCGGTTTGCCCTTTCCTTCTCCAGCTCATTTTTAGAGATGAGGAAACCGAGGCACACAGGATTAAATGACTTGCCCAGGATCACATGGCTAATAAGTGTCTGAGGCCAGATTTGAACTCATGAAGATAAGTCTTCCTGATTCCAAGCCCAGTCCTCTATCCACCATAGCACTTGGCTACCCTGACTGCCTCTTAGCAGGAAATACAGCTGAGGATCTTTCGTTGTCCAGAAACAAGAACTTTATGACTTAAAAAAACTTTACTTCCTTAAAAAAGGAAGGTGCATTCTCTATTCTCCCTTCTCCCTTGCTAGAAAAGGGGAAAGCATGGTTTCTTGAAAAGAAGACTGAATTAGAGACAAAGGATCTGGGTTCACTTCTCAGCCTGGATACTAACTACTTATGTAGCTAGAGATAAGTATCTCCACTTTTGGGGTCTCCGTTTCCTCATCTGTAAAATGAGATAGAAGAGATAACATTTATATAGTGCCTCAGAGTTTGCAAAGTGATTAACAAGTATTATCTCAGTTGATCCTCACAACTCTGTGGGGCAAATGCTATTATCTCCATTTTACAGATGAGGTCACTGAAGCAAGCACAGTTTACGTGATTTGTCAAGAGTCACACAAGTAGGAATTGTCTAAGAAAAGATTCAAACCCAGGTCTTCTTGACTCCAGAATTCTTTACTCTATTCCAGTGGTTCCCAAACTTTTTTGGCCTACCACCCCCTTTCCAGAAAAAATATTACTTAGTGCCTCTGGAAATTAATTTTTTAAAAATTTAATAGCAATTAATAGGAAAGATAAATGTACCTGTGGCCATCACTGCCCTCCTGTATTGCTACAGCACCCACCAGGGGGCGGTAGCGCCCACTTTGGGAATCACTGCTCTATTCACTACACTGCCTAAGGGGCCTTATGATAGTAATTCCTAAGAATCCTTCCACCTATAGATCTTATGGTTTTATAATGTTTACTAGGTCAGTAAAGGTCAAGAACTATGGTTCACTTGGCTCTGTTTCTTCTTGCCACTGTGCGCAGACTTATCTTGGAATGTCCATTCTCCCTTGCAGACTTTTTACCCCCAAACATCTTTCTGCCTTCTCTCATTGGTAGATTCCTCCTGGGATTCTCCTTTTTGTGTAGGGGTTCATGTTGACCTGTCATCATTCCCCTCCTACCTCTACTTTCCAGTTTCCAAGCTTTGCCACCATACCTTGGTGTGAGTACTCCCAGTCCCATCTTTTAGCTTCCTTTTATGTGTGGTTTTCCTTAATTAGAATGTAACCTCCTTGAAGGCAAGGGCTTGCTTTTTTGTTTATATTTATATCCCTGGGGCTTAATTCAGTGCCTGGCATACAACAAGCACTTAATAAATGTCTGTTACCTGGCCTTGGCAACTAAGTGGTTCAGTGGACAGGATGCTGGTTCTGGAGTAAGGAAGATTCACTTTCCTGTGCTCAATTCTCAGACACTTAACTAACTATACTTCCCAGGGCAAGTCACTTAACTCTATTTGCCTCCATTTCCTCAAGAAATGAGCTAGAAAAGGAAATGGCAACCCACCCCAATATCTTTGCCAAGAAAACCCTAAATGGGGTTGTGAAGAGTCAGATGAAACTGAAAACAACTGCACAACCTGGTTTTGCCTCCCCAAACTTTTTACTGGGATTCAGCCAGACTGAAATCGCATTATACTTTACCCAGGTTGCTATTCATTAATCAGCTTAGATTTATCTTAACTCATACAACTGCTTCTTTCAGTCATGCTCTTGTCCTCCTTGAATCTAGTCTATTTACCATTAACTTATGTTAGCAAGTCTTAGAGGAGGGACTATGCAGCAAGAAGGTGTCAGCTATTGCTAGCACTCTGTAGGAGCCACCAGCATCCCATCCTCTCAGACCTTGAATTTAATAAGTCTATAAAGGTGAAGTTGACTCTAGTTTCTGGGCCCCAGCTTCATTCTTTAGAGACTACTATGTGGATAAGAGGAACATAAGAAAGCCTCCTGGGACCTCCTTGGGGAATCTGATTAAGCAGGTGGTACAGAGTAGACTGCTAGGTCCAGAATATACCACCCAATTTACAAAATATTGACATTATGCCACTAGGTTAGAAATAATTTTGTCTAGAGGACTGGACTTGGTGTCAGGAAGACTTAAGTTCAAATCTTGCATCAGACATTATTTATGAGACCCTGAGCAGGGCTCTTAACCTCTGCCTGCCTCAGTTGCCTCAACTATAAATGGGGATAATAAAAGCACTTATCTCCCAGGGTTATTGTGAAGATCAAATAAGATAGTTGTAAAGAGTTTTGTAAATTTTAAAGCATCCTTTAAATGCTAGATAAATATTTTTCTCTTTCCTTTTCTTCCCCTTTGTATCCCCAGTGCTTAGCCCAGGTCCTAACACATAGTAGGTGCTTAATAAATACTTCCCATCTGACTGACAGAGAGGCAGATTGGAAAAGTGGAAGGAACTCTAGATTTGAGGTCAGATGATCTGAGTTCCAATCTCAACTAAATCACTTACTTTTTGGGTATCCTGAGACAAAGACACCAAGTCTCTGCCGGTGGCATTTTCCTAAGTGGTAAAATTTGGAACTTGGACTTAATGGCTTCTGTTAGAGTTTCTAGCTCTCAATCCATGATGCCATGTCCAATGAACATAGAATGTGGGAAAGGAGATAATGGTCGATAAAGCAGGAAAAATACAGAAGATGCACTGTGGAAGGAGATAAGTATCAGGTTGATGAATTTATATGTTAACCCAATAGGGAGCCAGTGAAGACTGTTGAGCAAACTCACAGCCTAGGAGCAGATTATGGTTATTGGAAGTTGATTCTGGCTGACATTTTTTGGTAATAAGGTCATGTGGGCAATTGAGTTTTGCAAATCTTGTATCATGACAAGAAGTGAATTACAGTACTTCGTAGAGCTTTTTCCTTTCCCTTCTCACAAGAAGATGCATTCATAAAATTCATGAAACTCATTTTTAATGTCCTTTTTTGAAATCCTTTCCATGTTCAATACAGATTTCTTGACAGAGTTGCCCCATTTTCTTTCCCTGCCTTCCCTCCAACTATGCAAATTCTCCACCAAGAGAAGGCATTTAGAATAGCAATTTTATCCAATCATTTTCCTCTGGGGAAATAAAGATTTGCCGGTGTTTAATCGAGTCTAGGAAGTGTCCTTGGGTTGGAAACATTGGCCTGCAAGAAAATCACCACCTTTTTGGGGTCTGTCTGGCCTCAAACTCTTAATGCTCTAAATGCAGGGAGCTGCACACAGAACTGAGGCGATCAGCGAGGAGGAAGTTGGAGACATTTCTGGAACTGAAATGGTTCCTTTCAGGGAATGTAAACTGTCTGCTGGCAAGATAGGCGAATGGATGTAATGTTCTGATATGAGGCAAGGAGGAAATGATGTGGAGAGAGATAGAGAAAGAATCAACTTCTCCTTCCAGTAGCAATAATCATTTCACAGCACAAGCCAAATTAGGAGGTCTGGGGAGGTGTTAGGTTGAGGGAGAATGAGGAAGGAGTGTAGAAATCTAAGCTAATGAAGATAAGCAGGTGGGCTTCTAGCCAGTTCCATTCCACTTGGGACCAAGTTCTTGTCAAGGGCTCTTATCTTTCTAATATTCTTTCTTGCTCTTTTACTTATTTTAGTGCCGGGTGTGGGGTAGGAAACAAATTGAAGCACAGGGACTCTAGGGCTCTGGGTTTCATTCTTATCTCCTATACTAGCTACATTGTCATAATGTAGTCATTGAATCTCTCTGAGCCTTAATGGCTACATCTAGATTGTTAGGCTAAAAATAATTAGCATTACTTAACTTTCTAGGGTTGCTATGGATGAGCATCTGCACTTGATAAAGTATTCTAAGGATCATGGAAATATGAGATGCCATAATCGATCTTTGCTGCTGTTACTTTAGGCAGGCTGCTTTATTGAAATAGTTGTAGGATTGTTTATTTTCATTGTTGTTTTACCATTTGGTTCTGGAACTATATGGAATCTGGAGAGCAAGAATCCCAGATGCTGGATGAAGACAATATTACCTTCACCGATAAGAACACCAATTATTAAAGGGATCAACACTGAACAAACCAAACGGGACAGAAAATGATTAAAACTGAGATAGAGTTGGCAGCACAGTCTGAATATAAGAGGCCAACTATGGACAAGGTCATAAATGTTGGACTCTTCCTTCCTTCATATGCAAGTAAAAGGGAAGAATCAGTAATGACAAACCAGTACATATGCTTGATTGGTTAATTAATGAGACTGGTAATAGATAGTATGAGTTTGTAATAGCTTATTTAGTCATGACCCACTCTTCATGACCCTATTTGAGATTTCTTGTCAGATTCTGGAATGGTTTGCCATTTCATTCTCCAGAACATTTTTACAGATGAAACTGAGACTAATGGGGTAAAGTGACTTGCTCAGGGTCACACATCTAGTAAGTATCTGAGACATGACTTTTAAGGTGGAGGAATAAATCCTTTGGAGTTGAAGTTTCTTGATGGTATAAATACCTTCCATTTAGGCAGTACATAGAAGCGAGGAAACACAAAATGCCAAGCTCCTACATCTAACGCCTAATATTTAGGAGGGGCTAGATCTTAACGTCAGCGTACACAGAGGGATTCTGATTCATCATTTTTGCAGACATCATTTTGCCAAGCCTTGGAAGATGGACATATAAAATTGGCATTCCATGATTTTTAAGTGAAAAATGAGCAGTTTTGGAGAGGGTCCAGTGGCATAAGCTCTAGTATGGTGGGGAGTGATTGAATTTGAGAGTGTGTTTGAATGGGTCAGTGAGAGCACCCATATGGCATTGGGGTTTATGGTTGCTCTGCTATTCAAGAGTCTTTTAATTTTCCTTTTTTAATAAAATAGTCATCTACAACATAGTGATCTTTGATCATACCAAATAGGGAGTTGGCATCAACACGATGGGGGTCCCATTATTACATTTTTTCAGGTTTTCTGGGTAAACAGTATAATTTGAGGGAGAGGCAAAATGGAGACCAAGTCTTTCATATCCTGAGATATGACAATATAATAATCGTTCATTTATATACAGTGCTTTGCAATTTGCAGCAAGTTGATAACTTGCCAAGGAAGAAGAAATATATTAGATGAGATGCTACAAGGAAGGAGGGTGTTGAGATGAACAAGTTATTTTTCTTTACTTTTCCAATTTGTGTCTTTGCATACTTCTATACAGATGTCATGGTTGTGATATGCCCTTAGTCAGTCCATTACAGTGCAGGTCACTCCTCATTGCTTTTGGATTCCTAGCCTCTCTCTCTTTGCTACTCCAATGAAGCTCACTTGTGCTCAGCACCATTTCTCCATCTTCTTATAGCACTTTGGCACTGGCCTTACTCTCCCAGTGCAAGGTAGGGCTCATCTCTCCTCTCAGACACCTACACATGTCTTCAACACACTCCTGTTAGATTGAGTCCTCATTATGTTGTGTTTTCTCAACATGCACACACAATTAGCTGGCAGTGATTAGCAACCCAGCTTCATTTAACCAATTAACATTAATTAGTTTTTACAAAGGGATTTTACCTACCAACCCAGTAAAAACAGAAGTTATAAACACTTAATCCCCAATCATTCACGGCCACTCTCTCACTTGAACAACCTCAGAGCCTGTTGAAAGTGGGCTTGTAGATAATTTAGGTTCTACATTGATTGATCCCATCAAGTTCATGTGTAAATGCAGCATCATTTCTGAATGATCCCATTTCTCAGCTCCCCTTCCAACATAGATTAGCTGGCTACAAAGCTTGGCATGACTTCAACTCCCAGCCCTCCTGATAGCTTGTTTCTCTAAACTTTTAAAATGTACAAAATCAAATAAAGCCATGAATCCCCTAAACCAAATTGCAAACATTGAGATGAAGAACCAAAGCCCTCATGAACCGGCCACATGTCAGCCTCCGATGATGAGGACTCAAGGTCGCTCCCTTTTTAGCAATATCTCTTTTCTCTCAATGGGTCAGTATCAGTCAGGAAGAAGATGGCTCCATAGAAGGAGTGCTCGGGGCAATTCATTCCTCCTGAATGTACCTCATGTTCTGGCTTCATGGTCTTTCAAAGTGCTTCAACTTCACCACATGGATCACAGATTGGAGCCTATTACAAAAGATCTCTATATGCTCAGAAATCCAAGTGTATCCAATTACGTCAACAGACAACTGTGCACATTCTTACTAAGCTGGATTCATTGGCAGACCTCCTGCCATATACTTGGCATGTGCTCTCAAGGTTCATATTGGCTATAGACGAGAGAAGGACCATCCTCATTTCGATTTTCCCACACATTTTCCCATTGTCCCTGAAAGAAAAATTGCATTAAAAGATTATATTAAACATAACACATTATACATTAATATGCAATATACTATATAATAAAGTATATAATGAATATATATTAGTATTGATAAATATCATGGTATATATATCTATGTAATGTATTATATTTAGTAATATAATATTTAATTATATAGATATGTATATCTATATACTGTATTATATTTAGTATTATGCACGCATATGTGTTTATGTGTGTGCACGTGAATGTGTATAATTGGAAGCAGAATTAGGGAGCTAAGAAATGGAGAAAACTGTGCCCAGCCATGCCCTACCATTTGAATGGTTAGGTGCTGTCACATTCTTGGGTTCTCACTAAGAACATGAGAATTTCAAAGGACCATCCAGGTCCTGAACCCTCATTCATTCAGGATTGAGCACCCCATGTCTTTCAAGGTAACAATTAGCAGCTAGGCGGCATAGTTAGATAGAGCACCAGGCCTGGAATCAGGAAGACTTGGGTTCAAATATGGCCTCAAACTATAAAATATAAAACTGTATAGATCTTCTGACCCAGCAATACCATTAGGTTTATTTCCAAAAGTGATCAGGGGAAAGGAAAAGAACTTCTATGTTCTAAAATATTTATAGCAGTTCTCTTTGTGGTAGCAAAGAAGTGGAAATTGAGTGGATACCCATCAATTGGGGAATGACTAAACAAGTTAGGGAATATAATTGTGATGGAATGTTACCAGGCCATAAGAAATGATGAGAAGGTTTTTTTAATGGAAAGACTGGCATGAAGTTATGAAGAGTGAAATGAGCAAAACCAGGAGAACACTATACACAGCAACAGAAATAATATTTGAAGAAGGACTTGTGTATGTTCACCTATAGAGAAAGAACTGATAAATAGAAACAAGCAAGGTTTGATAGCAGCGGAGTCAGGAGAGATGCTAGTGAGGCTGGCTGGAAAGCGGAATGCCTAACCCAGCCCAGTAGGATATTGACTTTAAAAAGTTATCTTCTATTGGAAGAAGGGATCAAATCTATCCATGAGCTCTATTTGTTGTTGTTGTTCAGTCATGTATGATTCTTTGTGAAACCAATTGTAGTTTTCTTGGCAAAGATACTGGAGTGCTTTGCCATTTCCTTCTCCAGCTCATTTTACAGATGAGGAAACTAAGGCATACAAGATTAAATGACTTGCCCAGGATCACATGGCTAATAAGTATCTGAAGCCAAATTTAATGCAAGAAGATGAATCTTCTTGACTCCAAGTCCAGCACTGAGTCCATTATGCCACCTAGCTGCCACTTATTACATGGGCTATGCCATATTTGAAAGACCTTGGTGGGGTGGATGCTTTATAGCAGTGGTTCCCAAACTTTTTTGGCCTACTGCCCCATTTCCAGAAAAAAATATTACTTAGCACCCCTGGAAATTAATTTTTTTTAATTTTAATAGCAATTAATAGGAAAGATAAATGTACCTGTGGCCATGGCCATCACCGCCTCCCCTGGATCGCTGCAGCACCCACCAGGGGGTGGTGGCACCCACTTTGGGAATCACTGCTTTATAGCAACTGATCAGGTGGGAATCCACCATCCCCAAAGACCCAAGTGGTCTAAGCAAAAGTATATCCCAGATTCAGAGAGATATTCTGTACTTCTGTTCATGCTGTATTCTCACTGAAGTCAGATTTTTTTATAAACTAATTTATATAAACTATAATTTTTTATAAACTAATTATTTTTATAAACTAATTAATGTTAATCAGCTAAATGTTACTAAAATGCTAGCCAATGCCATTGATTGTACTACTACTGGCATTGGTTGGATGATACTGAAGAAATAACTGGTGACTGATATGGGGTTATATATACCAGAATGTGGGCTTTGGCTGATTGAATTGGAGAAAAATACTCCACATACTCAAGGGTACCACTACAACTTTATGGGGGACACATAGCCTTTGATCTTGGGACCCAAGTTTCCAGCCAGAGTAGGAGTTGAGACAAAGTTACTCTGAGTCTATAATTAATACATCCTTAGATTATTTGACTTACCAGTGAAAAGGGCAATTGGGATAGATTGGCCAGATTTTATAAAGACTGAATCTAAAGGATAGGCTTGCAAGTAGAGGCAGTCAGTTGCTATAGCCTAGGGAAGGGGATTGGAGGATGATGTATCACGTATAGTTTCCTAGATTTCCCAGGAAGGAACTTTGAAACAAGAGTAAGAAAATCCCTCAAAACATACCAAGGCTCTTCAAGTCATGGTAGAATCTCTGGCACAAGGTTATAGGATCAAGAAGAGTTGATAAATTATGGCTCTCTTGGGGGCTCCAAAATACTTATATAAAGTAAAACATTTCGAGGTTCAAATAAAACAAAACTGAACAAATTATCTAAGGAAAATATGCCAAACCAAGCTGATTTTTTTTATTCCCCTGGAAAACTTACTCTCAAAATTTCCTTTAAACCCTGCTTTGGCCACATTCTTTTCCAATTACAATATACTTCTCCAAAAGTGATGATTTCATTTGTGTGGATAATTAGCTTCACTGATGCTGATCACAAACCCTTTGAGCCTTAGGAGATGGCTTCATAAGTTTCTACAGCCACAGAATAATTTCACCACACCACCCACTTGCTGACCTACTGATGATGAGATATCATCAGCTGAATATAGCTACAAGGGGCCTCAGGTGACGGACGTTGTGTCAGTCACCTAGTCCATGTAAATTATAGATTCTAATCAGTTATTGTGCATTTATGCTCCAGTAGACACACACATTCAAATAATTGTACATACACACACATACACACAGAGGACTTAGAATAGTTGTGGCAAACTGGATGAACAAGTCATCATGACAAAGCTGAGTCCCTTCCCTTTTCTAGCTCCAGCAGGAACAAAGGCACCAAATAAAGTAAGGGAACAAAAGAAAGATGTGGAAAGAGACCCTATCAAGGAAAATTGCCATAGAGAAAAACAAGAAGTCTGCATGTAAAAAATTAGTAATTTTTAAAAATCCTCATTAAAATTGTTAAAAATTTTGATGAAAAGTCTCCAAAAGTATAGAGTGATCAAAGGATAAGAAACCCAGAAGCCAAATGGAATTGGCCATAAGAAGTTTTACAATGGGCAGTTCCAAGAAACTGGGCTTAAAATACTAGTGATCCTTGAATCTCAGGAGCTATTTTGGTAATTTGAGGAGTTAAGGATGGAAGTGTAAATCTGAGAGTGATATTACTTGAACCCTTGGGAGTTAATGAGAGAACCCAAGAGTCAATATATAGCTAAAGAGGAAAGATTTCAGGATAGAACAGGTAAGATATGGATGATGAATGTCCAAAGAAAACCTGAAAAGAATGATCCAAAAGGGAAGAAGAGAATGACAATAGACAAATGTCACTAAAATTCAGAGGAAAGAATATTCAGAAAAGGAGATAATCATCCTGACTGAAAGGCACAGAAGTCAAGAAGGAGAGGTATGAGGAAAAGTCATTGGATTAGCCTTTTAGAGACCCTTGACTACCTTGGAGGATGATGTTTCACTTAAATGATAGGAACAGAGCCAGATAACATAGAGCTGAGGAGTGAGAAGTCAGGTAGTGGGGCCAATTAGTGCAGACAGTTGATGTTCCCTCTTCTCCACCTTTGATTCTGGAAGATAGGCAGAATTTGGGCAGCTGGAGGGGAGTGTAGGAGCAAGTAAAATCTTTTAAGAATACAAGACATCTGATCATGTTTGTGAGCAACAGTATTTGCCTCCTATTTATTATATATTTACTTATCTGTTGTCTCTCTAGAGTAGAATGCAAGTTTCCTAAGGGCAGAGGCCATTTGATTTTTGCCTTATATCTCCCAAGCATCCTACCTCCCCTGAGCACATGGGTTTGCTTTATAAATATTTTATGATTTGATTTGACTTCAAGATCAGAAGGAAGAAAGAGTCAGAGGGACTCATTCAAAATCCCTTTAATTTTATGAACCAAAATAATCCTGGCTGCCCACTATTCTCTTATATGCATTGTCAGATCCTCTTGAGGGCAAGGTCCTCCTTTCCCATTATATTTGCCTCGCCAATACTTAGTATAGGGATTGGAACATAATAAACTTAATAAATGCTTTTTTCATCCCTTCCTTTCTTTGTGTGTGTGTGTGTGTGTACATGAGGTAAAGTGAGTGGTCAAGGTTAGGAGAAGGGTATGGACAACACTTCCCGTAGGTTCTTATCAGCACCATAAGTAACCATGACTCTGGAGCATGGATGGTGAAGAATAGTATCCATGACTTGACAGGGAGATGATACATTCAATAAGTAGAATTTGAAACCCATCTTCACATATGGCCAAAGAAGGAATTTGGTTTTCTTGTGTATAATTAGAGAATTTTGTAACTTTTGAACTATGTTCCCCAGAATTCCTTTCATCTCCCAGCATCCTTTTCCCTTCCCCCCATGTTTGCATCTTCACATATTCTTTATAAGTTCTGGGACTCCACCTCTCTCGCGCTCTTCTCTCGAGACTGGGGCTGGGTTAGCTAGCTTTTTTACTTTAGCTATTGTTAATAAACTTTAAAAAATATAATACCTAGAGTTTGTATGTTAATTTTTATCTTCACACTTGACTATGCTTACTTGTTAAATGACAGTTTTTTGTTCTTTCTTTTGGGGAGTGGGAAGGCAGGTTATGGGAGGAAGAAAATCATTGAAAGAAATTAAATTAAATTAAAAAGAGAAAAGCTTTGTTTAAGAGATGGGACCTGATCTGATGGTGGAATTTAGTTCTGATTTGGATAGGCAGAGAATAGGACAGAAGTTTTTCCAGGGGCAAGGAGAGCTGAAAAGGTTATAGGTATATCCATGGCTTGGGGAGCTTTGTACGGGAGCAGTTGGAGTAGAGGATAAGTTTGGAGTGCTAGATTGGAGCCACGGTGGGAATAAATATCCCATAATTATCCTTTAATGATTTAGGATTGCACCCATGGAAGTTTTTCACTTACAATCTTCTCCATTAAAACATTCCTATTTTTTCAAGCTTTGCAGATATAAAATCCCCATAGGGATCCAGGTAAAACAAAAGTAAAATTGCCCTGAACAAAAGAAAATGCTAGTTTTCATTCCCATCTATAGCATCAAGAAAAACCTGGCTACCTCAGTGTGATTACACTGCATGGCCCCAAGTCCTCCTGCTAAATGGTGACTCTTTAATAGGTGTGAACTTTTCTAAGTGAGCCATTTTAAAGGACCAGAAAGAGGATGGGAAGGAGATCAGGCCAGAGGAGAAGGACCTCCCACTCCTGCAGGACCTTCATGGAGAGGTTCAAAAAACCTGAAGCCATGGATCACGGTATTAAGTACATCCAGGTGTTGGTAGGTGTTTAGCAATGCTATTCTGTCTGTCTCTGCAGTTAGCTTTTCTTTGTTTCATCAGAGGAGCCCAGTAAGCTGTCCTGTTTAGAAGTTTCTATGGATTATGTGAGTGCATTGAAAGACAATAGAGATCTGGTCTCCAAGTCAGGAACACTTGGGTTCAGGGTACATTTTGGTTAGACGGAGCAAGTCACCTAGCCAGTCAATATTGCAGGCAATCCTCTGAGATTATAAATTGCAGAGAAAGTGCTATCCTGAATCAACAGAGGGTGTTTCCTCACCTGGGAATTTCTTAAACCAATACCTTCATAGTCCCTACCCTGCAGATCATAGAACAATATATTTGAAAGGAATTTACAGTGCTTAGAATTAGAAGAGACCTTGGGAATCACTTCAGTGAATCCCATTACTTTACCAAAAAGAAAACTGAGACCCAAATTGGGGAAATGACCTATCTATAGACACAGGGTTGTTCATTAAGTAGCAATGTGGGGGAAACACAGGTTCCCTGAGCCCAAATTCCAGGGTTCTTTCTGTTCCAACAAGTTGAGGCCATCTAGTCTTTCTTCAACTTTTCCACAGTCTCTGGGAGATGGCCAAGCACTCTACTTTGGGTGAATAGGCTAGATTTTCGGGAGACTAAGGAATAATGTCCCTATCCGAGGCTATAAATGATAGCAAGAGAAGCATTGTTTGTGTTCTCCCTCAGGAGTACTGTATCTTGATATCTGAATGGCTAAGAAATATAATGTACTAATTGGTTAAATAACTTACAGACTTAGATAGGAATGGCAATGCAATATGAAACCAAGAGTACTTTAAGAATACTAGATTTAGAACCAGGAAATCTTGGTTCAAAGCCCAGCCCTGCAACTTACTGGGAAGCCTCAGCTTAGTCATTTAAGATTCTCCAAGTTTCAGGTGTTTCATATGTAAGATGGAAATAATTCTATTTCCATTACTTTTCTTGTGAAGAAAATGCTTTTCCAGCAGCTATGGAAATGGGAACTGGTCCTTTTAATCTCATCAGAAATATGTGTGGAAACAGAACTCTAGGATGCTTCTCAGGGCAAAGGAAGGCCACATTGAAAACTTGAGATCCTCATACCAAATCTAAGGGAAATTATTCAAGCTAGATCATAGATTTGTCTGAAAACTTAAAGCCAGGAGAGACTTGACAGGTCATTTGGTCTAACACCCCCAGTGCTCTTCACGATTTTACAGATTGGGAAACAGTCTCAGAAATGTTGGGTGATTTTTTTCTGTACAGGGGTTTTGGTCTGGAATATGGGAGTCCCTGATTAATACAAGCAGAAACCCAATTGACCTGATGAGTTGATTGGGAACTATCCATTGTTTGGCAACAATGATAGGACATAAGGAACTTCAGCTCTTTGACTCCTGGTACTGCTCCCTGTCCAGACTCCCCATCTTGGAAGCCAATAAGAATGAGTGAGCTATGCTTCCTAAGAAGGGCTTTTGGTTCCTAGCACTTTGACATTCCTGAACAGTGCTCCATATGTGCAGGGACCATATTGTCTTTGCCTGTGATTGGTGGTGTTCTTGTGATTTTTGGATGTAATGTTAGCAGGATGAGGGGGTATCTCTGAAGCATTGTGGAGGGGAAGAGAGCCAATTGACTTCTCACTTTGGAAGACCTAGATTCAAATCTTATCTCTTACGTATTCTATGTTATACTAGGCTAGTCTTACTCTCTCGTTGCCCCCAGATAACTGGCACAATTTCAAGAGTTCTTAACCACTGGTCTGGAAACTCATTTAAAAACACATTTTGATTGTATGTTGATATGCTTGTAATCTTCTGTATTTTATTTTATGTGATTAAAAACATTTTTCTGAGAAGGGCTCCACAGATTTCATCAGACTGCCCCCAAGAGTTCTATGACACAAAAGAGTTTAAGAAGTCCTGGCCTAAGGCTACATTTCAGAATCCATGCTGATTTGGACTGATAGAGAAAATGTCCTCACCAGGAGTTTCTTCTAACAACAAAATCACAATTCTAGGTTTTTAAAAATAAAGTTTGGTTATAATGAGTTTTTAGAGAAGCATATTGTTATAGCCTGGAGTCATGAGTGGGGTGGTGAGGAGGAGAATGTGTTGTTTAATTTTATTTGTTTATACATGTAGTTTCCAATTTTCCTTAACTTTGGGAATTCGGCCAGAAACAACAAACACATGGATCAACTCCCAGCTCAGAGGTTATGGACCCAAGCCTAAAAGTGAAGGGGAAAGCTTGGTCAAGGAGATAGGGCCTGGGTAGCAGCTAAGGGTCATTAGGACAGTGAAAAGACCACAGTGCTGCCAGCCATGGAGGGAACTGGAGACAGAAAAAAGGAGTCCTTCTAGCTCCTTGACTTTTCCAATAAACTGTTGGGGTATGTAGGGGAACACTCTAAGTAAAGGCTGAGGTGGTTACCACTGGTTTAATTGGGAGGAGATTAAGCTGAGGGCAATTCCATGATTTAACAGTCCTCAGAATGCTCTAGCCTTGAAATGGTGATTCTGCAAAGTAGAAATGTGAGTTTATTTGCCTACCCAGCATATATTGATGTGACAAATTAATGTTTTCCAGTCTCAACTGGGATCTCATTGCGACTTGCCAATTTTTTTTTCTCTTCCCAGATCAACTTTCTATCACACCCACTATAGCAACTACACTAACCCTTCTCTTCTCAGACCACCTACACCAGCTCCTTCCCCCTCTTCTTCTCAGAGGAGGACCTTACCTCATACTTCACTGAAAAAAAAATTAATCCAACTATCCTGAGCTCTTTCCTCTCCACTGCCACACTTCTAAACATTCTCAGCATCATCTTTTCTCTCCTCTTCTATTTAATAACACAGACTTACCTTTTTTCCTTGCCAGTGCCCTCTTCTTGTGTCCTTTATCCCAAACCCTTCAGTCTCCACCAGGAGCTTGCCACACTGATCATCTCTTCTCTCTCCCTAATTTTCAGGCTCTTTTCAACTGTTTATGCCTTCCTTGTTTCCCTTAAATCATGCTCAAACAATAATGTGAGGGATGATAGCTTCACTTGACTGTACCATCCCCTCAAGTTATTGTCCTAGATCTGCCCTCCCTTTCCTAGGGGAAAACAATAACAATAATAACTGTCTACACTCAAGCCTTCTACTTTCTCACCTCCCACTCACTTCTCAAGTCATTGCAATCTGGCTTGCATCCCCATCACTTTAGTTATCTTTACAATTACCAGGGATCTCAATGGCTAAATCCAGTGTCCTTTTCTTAGTCTTCATACTGCCTGCCACTTCAGATTCTGCTGGCCAGTCTCTCCTTCAGATACTTCCATGGGTTTACATGATACTATTCCATTGTTGTCTTCCTACCTGGTTTGTTTATTGTCTAGACTTAAAGTGATGCAGAAAATATCAACAATGCAGATTAAACGTAAAAGTATCTCAAACATTTTTTTCAGAAAGCCAGTTGTTAAACATCTACCAGAATTCCACTGATCACAAGGCTCTTTCCTGGACCTTCTTCACCTTTTCCTGTATACCAGTGGTTCCCAAACTTTTTTGGCCTACCGCCCCCTTTCCAGAAAAAAATATTACTTAGTGCCCCCTGGAAATTATGAAACTATTTATTGAACTCAGAATAGAATGTAATACAAAAAAAGTTGGCCATCACTGCCTCTCTGGATCACTGCAGCACCCACCAGGAGGTGGTAGCACTCACTTTGGGAATCACTGCTCTATACTTTCTCACTTGGTTTTCATTAACTACCACCATTTCAGTTATCATCTCCATATAGATGATTCTCAGATCTATATATCCAACTTTATCATCCCTCTCGACCTTTAATCACTAAGTTCCTATCAGATCACCATATTAAACTCAATACATCCAAAACACAACTTAATTTCTTTCTTTCCAAGTCCTCCTCTCTTTCAGCTTCCCTGTTATAGTCAAGGGCACCACCATCCTCTTGGTCACTGAGGTTTTCAACCTAAGCACAATTTTTGACCACTTACTTGTATTCACTCCACTTATCTAATCTGTTGCCATGGCTACTTGTTTATGTCTTCACAACCTCTCTTTTTTATACCTACTTCCCTCCACTCACATAGCCACCACCCTGGTTCACCCTAGACTATTACAATAGGTTTTTGGTTGGTTTCCTGCCTCAAATCTCTCCCTACTCCAATCCATCTTCCACTCAGCTACCAAAGGGATCTTCTTGGAACACATTATTCCCCTCCTCAGTTATTGGCAGTGGCTCTCTATTACCTCTAAGAACAAATATTATATCCTCTATTTAGCTTGTAAAGACCTTCACATCCTGTCCCATCCTTACCTTTTCAGTCTTCTCAGACACAATTTCCTTCTAAATGCTCAGCGTGCAGTAACAATGAATCTATTTATGTTTAGAGCACAGGACGCTCCATATTCTGATTCTTTGCTTTTCCCTGGCTGTCCCCCATGCTGAGAAGGCATAGCTCTTCCTCCTCACCTCTGCTTCCCAGCTTCCTTCCTTCCTTCCTCTAGCACCACTCCCAAATGCTGGATTCTTCCTTCTAAGATTACCCCAATTTCCATTTGTGTTTATCTTGTATGTGTGTAGCTATTTGTGTGCTGTCTCTTTCTATAATATTGCATGCTCTAGGAGGGTAGGGATCAAGTTTTGCCTGTCTTTGTATCTCCAGCACTCAGTCAACAATCATTTATTATTTACCTACTACATACAATAATGTACAGTTATTGGGCTATTTTATGCATTTAAAATCATTATTCTGAGAAGGGAACCATGGACTTTACTAGATTGGCAGAGTGGTCCATAATAACAAAAAGGTTAAGAACTCCTGGATTAGAAGATCTTAAAGATTCTTTTTTTTTTCCAGTCCTATTATTTTTCCTTTTTTCACAGAAAGTAAAATGGGTCAAAAAAGTCACTAATCTGAGTCTTAGAATCACATATTTCCAGGTCTTAGAGATCATCACGTCCAATGTCTCATTTTACAAAACAAAACAAAAAAGCTGAAAAAGACATATAATGATCTATTGTGAAGAGCTTAGTCCAGTAGTTCCCAAACTTTTTTGGCCTACTGCCCCCTTTCCAGAAAAAATATTACTTAGCACCCCCTGGAAATTGAACTCAGAATAGAATGTAATACAAAAAAAGTGTGGCCATCATCGCTCTCCTAGATCGCTGCAGCACCCACCAGGGGGCAGTAGCACCCACTTTGGGAATCACTGGCTTAGTCCATGGAATCAAGAGGTACTCAACATATATCCTGCCTCTGGCATTTCCTACCTATGTTACCATAGGCAAGTGACTTAGTATTACTCTGCTTCATGTTCCTCATCTGTAAAATGGGTATAATGAAAGCATCTATAAAACTTACTCCTCCAGGTTGTGGTTAGGCTTCAATGAAAAATTCATGCAGGGAGATTGGTAAACCTTTAAAATGATATAGAAATGCTAGCTAGCATTAATTTATCTCATCTGAATATTCTACAGAGAAGGCACTAACTTTTTAGTGACTAAGTGGTTGGTTGTTTTTTGTTTTGTTTTTTTAAAACCAAATAGCTGGCTATAAATACCTGAGTCAGGATTTGAACCCACATCTTGTGTGACTCAAAATCAAATGTTTGTTTCATTGCACCAAGTGGTCAAATGGCAGAAATACATTCTGGGTTTCACAGAACCCTTGAATATCAGTTAGAATAGACATCAAAGACTGGGCCATCTGAAAACAGGCAAAAGAATCCCTTTGGACAAGAAAGATGCCTGCTCAAACCCCACTGCTGTCTCCATTTTCATGGTGTGCTTCTTTGGAGTTCTGTACACTCTGGAGGCGCTTTTCTCTTTGGTCTCACCTGGCTTTTTCCATGGGTGCCTGCTGCTACATATGTTTTCATGATGCTGAGGCTTAGTTTTACAGGGTTTCACTTTATTCCCTCATTGATCTTAAAAGCAGGACAGGAATTATTTAAAGGCGTAGAGAAATTCTCATCTCAATTTAAGAGTCCCCCTGGAGAACAGGATATAGAGGAAGTGTCAAGAGTACCGCATTCCTCCTATTGAGTATGACTCAAAAGCCACCCTCATTTTACACTTCCCTCTCTTTATGATATTACTCTTTTCTAAACGTTCTTGGACATGCACAACAACTAATCCCTGTAAAACAGAAACCACACTTGAGATATAAACCTCAGCCCTATTGTCCTGGTTGGCTGAAGTTCTCATGAACAGAAATGAAAAAGATTGCCCTTGCTTCAGGAGCACAATAATGTCATTCCCATTCTACTCCATTCTGTTCAATCCAGTGCAATTCAGCAACTGTTTATTGGGGTCGGGATTGCTACAAATCATATAATAGTGGGAACATCTATTTAAAAAATCTGTCTTGGTAGTTGGTACCAAAAATATAATACTTTTTTTCCAATCACTAATAAGTGTACTCCATTCATGGAAGAACTGACAAGTCTTGATCTTGACAGTTTTGTCCTCAGTGAAACCAAAGGAAGAAGGAAGCTCAGCTAACTCATAGGATGGTTCACAGATACTCCTTATAGAGCTAAAGAAAGAAATTCATGGAGTACCTTTTATTATATGCTTAAATGTAGCAAGAAACATTTCCCAAGCCACTTACATAATGCTTCTAGGAAGTATTTACAAAATCTGGCCTCAAGTACTTCCTAGCTGTGTGACTCTGGGTAAGCCACTTTACCCTAATTGCATATCCCTTGCTACTCTTCTGATACTAAGGAAACACGGATTAAAAAAAAGAGTCATTTACAAAAAAAAACCCTTGAAAATAAGTATAATTAATTTGTTCACATCAGTTGCACAGAATAAAGAAGGAGAAATATTATGGGAAAACTTGATTATTCTTTTAAAAAATTTTATCTTCTTAGAATCAATACTATATATTGGTTCCAAAGCAGAAGAGCAGTAAGGGCTAAGCAATGGCAGTTAAGTGACTTGCCCAGGGTCATACAGCTGAGTAATATCTGAGGTCAAATGTGAATCCAGAACCTCCTCTCTTTAGGCCTGGCTCTCAATCTATTGAGTCATCTAGCTGCCCCGTGCTTGATAACTCTTGGAATTAAACCAGCATTTACTTGAATAAACAATGACTTAAATCTAAAGGTAGAAATAAATGAGCAATCATTAGTTAGGAAAGAGGAGCAAAAGAGGCTATAAGGTGTATATAATATAAAAGCCTTAAGCCTTTACATCAGAAGTGCTTTCATTGAGAAAAGAATCAGGAGTGAAGTCTTGAATAATAACATGAACAAGGAAATTGATTCTAATTTAACTGGGAACAAAAGACTCATTATTGACTATGTAGGAATTATCACTGAATTGGCTGTCTGAGGAGAATCAGATCACAACTGTTACAGTACAGATTAGAATTTGTGAAAAGCTAGAAGAAATAAGAACAATGAGAAAACAAGGATGCAGGCTATTAAAATGATTCAATCCTGAGCTATTTAAACAAGTAATTGATAATGAAAACATAGTAATGGACACTAGAAATGACATTGACACCAATCACAGTAATTTACAAAGAAGTGACTGGTGTTACTGAAAGACCTCAAAAAGAGCTTTAGCCATCAAGACCTTGACTTACTTTCCAAGAAAATATAGGAAAAGGAGCCAAATTGGACTGAATACATATAAGAGATCTTTGCTTGAGTTGACACAACTGTCAGAGAATTAAGAGACCAATTCACGAAGTTGAGGTGAAGATTCTAAAAATGTGTGTGTCTGTGAAACATGGACATTATTAATCCTGAAAAAGACAACCACAAGAAGATCAGCAATTATTCCTCTATTTTCCCAACTATACAAAATTTTTTTTCATATTTATTTTTTTTTGAATTTTATTTTGAATATTTTCTCCTAGTTACATATTTCATGTTCTTTACCTTGCCCCCAATCCCCCTTAACCCCCCCCTTAGCAGATGTACAATTCCACTGAGTTTTACATGTATCATTGATTAAGACCTAATTCCATATTATTGATAGTTGGACTAGAGTTATCGTTTAGTGTCTACATCAACAATAATATCACCAACAGCCTATGTGTTCATGCAGTTGTTTTTCTTCTGTGTTTCTCCTCCCACAGTTCTTCCTTTGAATGTGGCTAGTTTTCTCTCTTATAAGTCCCTCAGCCTTGCTCTGGATCCTTACATTGCTGCTAGTAGAGAAGTCTGTTATGTTCAATTGTACCACAGTGTATCACTCTCTCCCCTGCTATTATTTCAGCCAATCTGCTAGGTGTGAGGTGGTACCTCAGAATTGTTTTGATTTGCATTTCTCTAATTATTAGAGATTTAGAACACTTTCTCATGTGCATATTGATAGCTTTGATTTCTTTATCTGAGAATTGCCTATTCATGTCCCTTGCCCATTTATCAATTGGGGAATGGCTTGATTTTTTTGTACACTTGATTTAGCTCCTTGTATATTTGAGTGATTAGACCTTTATCTGATTTTTTTGTTATAAAGATTTTGTTCCCAATTTGTTGTTTCCCCTCTAATTTTGGTAGCATTGGTTTTGTTTGTACAAAATCTTTTTTAGTTTAATGTAGTCAAAATTATTTATTTTACATTTTGTGATTTTTTTCTAACTCTTGCTTGGTTTTAAAATCTTTCCCTTCCCATAGATGTGACAAGTATACTATTCTGTGCTCACCCAATTTACCTATAGTTTCCTTCTTTATATTCAAGTCATTCACCCATTCTGAGTTTATCTTGGTATAAGGTGTGAGGTGTTGATCTAGGTCCAATCTCTCCCATATTATTTTCCAATTTTCCCAGCAGTTTTTGTCAAATAGTGGGCTTTTGTAGCCAAGGTTGGCTTCTTTAAATTTATTGAAAACTGTCTTGCTGAGGTTGCTTACCCCCAAGTCTATTTCACTGATCCTCCTTTCTGTCTCTTTGCCAGTACCATATTGTTTTGATGACTACTGCTTTGTAGTACATTTTATGATTTGGTACTGCTAGGTCACCTTCCTTCATATTTTTTTCATTATCTCCCTTGATATTCTTGGTCTTTTGTTCTTCCAAATGAACTATGTTATAGTTTTTTTTCTAATTCAGTAAAAAAGTTTTTTGGTAGTTTGATTGATATAGCACTAAACAGGTAAATTAATTTGGGTAGGATGGTCATTTTTATTATGCTAGCTCATCCTACCCATGAGCAATCAATGTTTTTCCAGTTGTTTAGATCTAGTTTTGATTGGGTGGAAAGGGTTTTTTAGTTGTGTTTGTATAATTCCTGTGTTTGTCTTGGCAGATGGATTCCTAAGTATTTTATATTGTCTAGGGTGATTTTAAAAGGAATTTCTCCTTCTAACTCTTCCTACAGCAATGTGTTGGAAAATATAAAAATGCTGATGATTTATGTGCATTTATTTTGTATCCTGCAACTTTGTTAAAGTTGTTGATTATTTCCACTAACTTTTTAGTTGAATCTCTAGGATTTTTTAAGTAGACCATCATATCATCTGGAAAGAGTGATAGCTTGGTCTCCTCATTGCCTTTTTTAATACCTTCAATTTCTTTTTGTTCTCTAATTGCTACTGCTAGTGTTTCCAGTACAATGTTAAATAATAGAGGTGACAATGGGCATCCTTGTTTTACTCCTGATCTTATTGGGAAGGCTTCTAAGTTATCCCCATGGCAGATGATGTTTATTGTTGGTGTTAGATATATACCATTTATTATTTTTAGGAAAGGCCCTTCTATTCCTAAACTTTCTAGTGTTTTCAATAGGAATAGATGTTATATTTTGTCAAAAGCTTTTTCAGCATCTATTGAGATAATCATGTGGTTTTTGTTGGTTTGCTTGTTGATATGGTCAATTATGTGAATGGTTTTCCTAATGTTGAACCATTCTTGCATTCCTGGTCTAAATCCCACCTGATCATAATGAATAACCCTCGTGATCAGTTGCTGGAGTCCTTTTGTTAATATTCTGTTTAAGATTTTTGCATCTATGTTCATTAGGGAGATAGGTTTGTAATTTTCTTTCTTATACAAAATTTTTAGGAAGCTTTTCTATACACAAATCAAGGGCATCCTCTAGATGGGTATCAGCGGGGATCACAGAGTTTGATCAGGTCTCAACCAATGAAACACATTGTTACCATCTTAGAAATAAATGAAAACTGTAGAGAATGTAGGATCTTACCTACATGTTTATTGTTTATTGTTTTTACATTGTTCAAAAAAGCCTTTGATTTAGTAGGATAAAACATTTCCTTAAAGATTCTCAGCAAGATATCTCTCATCCATACATTAAAACTATTCTAAATTCATTGCAAGATATGAAAGAAATAATCTAGTTTAATGACAAACATCAGGGGAAGTGTAAAAAAAAGTCTGTTCTTCAAAGGTATATGTTTCTCATTGTCATAGAAGCTTAATTAATGTGTGTGTGTATGTATATATGTATCTGGGACAGAGAGTAGACATAGACAATGTGTGTGACCCAAAATTAATGAAGAGGAGGGGAGTGGACTGGATTGCTATTAGGAAACTGCAAAGTTCCTTTATAAAATAAGAGTAACAGATTGCTGTATGGAGAAAGAATATACTTACCAAAAGCTGATGAAAATGTACATCTCTGGTATCTTGCAAATGTAATCAAAAGGCCTTTAAACTATAATGGACAGAGAAAGGGGAAGAAACACACTTTGAATGAACAAATGAACGAATGAATATTTTAAAACATTTATTAATAACTCATTGTGTATGGGTACTATGATGAATGCCAAGGATGGAAATACAATCAACTCTTTTTGTTTTGAAGAAGCTTACATTCTCATGGAATAAGACAGCAAATGATAAGGGGTAGGGGAGGCAGTGCTTGCACTGGCATGGTTTAGTAATAGCCAAGAAGTAGTTTAGTGCTTTGGCTTTGGGCCAAAGAAGGTGAAGACTTGCTTAACAAGGCCAAGAACTTCAGGAGTAGATTCCAAATTCTGCTAGGAAGGCAATGAAGAAGATGGTTAGTGTGAAGGTGGCATGGTCTGGAGAAAACTGAGAATTGGCCTGGTATCCTAGTCTTGTGCAGGAGAATACAAAAGCTTACCCATCAGAGCCAGGATCCCAGGAACAGTCTAAGTTCTAGTAGGACAGGGATGGACAAACTACAGCCCACAGGCCAGATGCAGCCCACTGAAATGTTCTATCCAGCCTAATAATAATAATCCAGCCATAATAATCTATGACAGTATTTATAATCTGATGAATACAATGAGTAGGATACAATACAATGAAATTTTGAAAGAGTTGCCTTTGAAAAAGACTGACAGATGAGCATTTCCTTTCCTTTGGCCCCCTCTTTAAAAAGTTTGCCCATCACTGTAGTAAGAAGATGATGAGGTTAATCATAGCTCAGGCTGCTATTGACAGATAAAGAAGAATAATAGCTGAGACTGCCCAAAGTTGACAAGAAACAAAATTCAAGAAAAGAGTTAGTAGATATATTCATGGCTATGATGGAGGCCCAGACTCAATGTTTATGCCCAAATGCCCAAAGTTTAGATAGCACATGAAAGGAACTAATGGCCCTAAAGCAAAGAGGGAGTTTTCACCTCATAGGTATTATTTGATATTTGATATGAAGCCCATAACTCTATTTTAAACTGAATGTGTAGTATATGATATCCAAAAGAAAAAAATATAGGCATAGAGCTGGGGTGGGGGGGTGGGGGAGAGAATGACATATTTAAGAAAAAAACTTATTTTTCTTTGTCTGAGCTTTTCTTTTTCCAGATTTCCTCCTCATACATTAGCTGCAGTCTGATCCTGGGATCTCCCTCAGTGCCTCATCCCCCTGGAACATCCTTCCACTATGCTAGCTCCCTTCTCCTATTGGTGAGTTCCTCTAGGGCCCTCCATTTTGATGAAAGGCTCTGACTAGCCAAACTTTATTCTTCTCTTGGCTCTGTTAATGACTTTCTGGACTTGAACATCATGTCCTTGTATGAGTATCTTACTCTCCTATACCTACCTTTTTTTTCACCCTTTTGGTGGATAGTCTTCCCCCATTCAAATATAAGCTATTTGAGGACAGGAACTGTCTTTCTTTTTGTTCATGTTTATATGCCTAATGTGTAGCACAGTACTGGTACACAGTAAGTACTTAGTAATATTTACTAAGTAATAATTTGGCGTCTCACCAAAGATCATGTATCTCACTTTCCGACTCAGAACTTCTAGCTCTAATATGAGGATTCTTTCTGCTATGCCATAGAAGACTGATGGAATAGATTGTCATACCATTTAGACAGCTGCCGACACTGCCTAATAATTACTGATTGTGAATTTTATAGACTTGGAGACTTGCATAATGGAAAATTCCAGGGATTTGAGATGACAAGAGACTATTGGACAGTCTGTTAAAAGATGGATTAGACATTTTCTGTTTTTTGGCTCCAGAGGGCAAAACTATTAGCAATGAGTGGAAATTGGAGAGGCAGGTTTAAGTTTAATGTCAAGAAAAGCTTCCTAAAAATGATTAGAGCTGACTAGAAATAGGATGGACTGCCTCTGAGATCAGGGGTTTCTTCTCCCTGGAACTCTTTTCACAAAGGCCAAATGACTATTTGTCAATTCTGTTGAAGAAGGGATTCTCAGTCAGCTCAGATTTGGACCAGATGGTTCCCAAGGTCCCTTCCAACTTGGACATTCAGCAATATTGTGATTCTGATAGAAAGGACATTTGCTTCTGCTAGTTATGTTAGTGCTTTAGTTACTCACAAATTTTGACACATCCTAAAATCTTGGGTGGTTGCAAGTCCTGACTCAAGTGTCCAATAGTTTTTCCAGTTCCCTGTATGTCAAAAATTAAAGACTTACAGAGGCCCCAGCTTTTAGGGTCATTGAGCCATTGGATATTAGAGCTGAGGGAAATGTAGGAATCATCTGGTCTAATCCCTTCATCTTACAAATGAGTAAACTGAAGGCCAGAAGTGGAAGTGATTGCTTAAGTCACAGAGAAGTTGATATTAGAATCTAATCTCTCACCTCCATTTCCAGTGTTCGTTCAGTAAGCAGAGGCTCTATGTTCTGAGGATACTTTGATCCCTGCTAGGCTCTGGGGTGAGGTTTATGTGAAATCATGTTTGTAGAAGAGAAAACTATATGACTTGATTCTAATAGATTCCTAGACTAGCAGGGAAGGGGATCATATGGATTTTCTAGACCAATATTGTCAAACTCCCACTAAATCATATATAAGCATCCCTGCAGGCAACATATTGACTTAGAAAACAATGTATTCACATTATCTATGTTTTATTGTATTTTTATTTATTTTATTATATTTTTCCCATTAAAAAAATAAAACCTGGGAGTTAAATTACTTTCTCAGTGTTTGAGGCCATATTCTAACCCAGAACCTTCTGTTTCTAAGCCTGGCTCTCAGTCCACTGAACCATTTCACTGCCCCTCACAATTAAATTTGAATATGGTTCACTGAACTCAGAATGTTTGGGGTTCATAGGTTATACATTTCACATCTCTCATCTAGATTGATACCATGATTTTACAGATGAGGAAAAAGGGTCTAATGCAGTGATTCCCAAAGTGGGCACCATCGCCCCCTTGTGTGTGCTGCATTGATCCAGAGAGTGGTGATGGCCACAGGTGCATTTGGGGGTGGTGAATAACTGTAAGGGGGCAATGATAGTATGTAATAGGGGGCACTAAGTAATATTTTTTCTGGAAAGGGGGTGGTAGGCCAAAAAATTTGGGGAACCACTGGTCTAGTGGGAAGAAATTACTAAGCAGCATCACATAGCTAGCATGTGGTAAAACTAGGACTTAAATGAAGTGTCTAGCTCGATATAAATTAACACTGTAACATAACACCCTGCCTGAGGGTAACAAACAAAGATGAAGCTAAGGGTGTCAAGGACAAGAACTTTCTGCTGATTCTAAGCTAAGGCTTGCTGTCCTAGCTGAACAAGCTCTGTAGTTCTCCATTGAGAAGAACACAATACCATCCCAGCAATCCAGTAGCTAAAGAAAAAATGGCAGTTGGCCATCAAAGAATGAACCCAACAGATCAACCTGGGGAGGTTGCCAGATTCATATGGAGTTATCTTAATTAGGCATTGCTATCCTCTTTGGATTAGAGAGGAAATTCATAAAAATGGGACAATAGTGTAAAAAGAGGTTCAGGAAATCTTTGTGGTACAGTGGGAATAGTCAAGGAGAGTCAAGAAGAGACCTGGGTACATCTATACCAACCTGAACCAACTCTTTACCATCGAATCCAATCCCCAGCCAGTGCTAGAGGAGTTGTTAAACACTTATACAACTCTACTGTTGTAGAGGCAAAGGCTTGGCTAAGCTGATCTTCATAAGCCCTGGGTTACTGGGACATTAGGTAACCACCTAGGCAAACACTTCACTCACAAGCCCAGATCCATCCAGTGCCTGGGATTCAGAGTTTCTTGGCAGACTCAGCCAACAGAGCCTGTCAGGCCCTAGTGAGGCTTAGCAGCCCTTCTTATTACCAACCTTCCTCCAATTTATGAACAACACTCCCACCCCTATATGCACACCCAGGATAAAAATGTCTAATTGCTTTAGCTGATTTTTACACAACATAGTCTCCAATGCCTTTTCCATCCTCGTCTCCTTTCTCTGACAATCCAGTTTGGCAAGGACAATGGGTGGATCATGATAATGGATTTAGGAGATTGACAGAGAAAATAGGGGATTGAATTTGGAGGCAGAGGACTTAGCCTTGGATCCTGGTGTTGTCACTCACTACCTGTGCTAATGGGAGTAAGTCATTTAACTAACTTCATGGACTTCACTTGTCCTTCTACTTGAAGTAGAAAGATTGGAATAGATGCTCTCCAAAATGCCTCCCAACCAAATCTATGACTTTAGTATTGCTGCATCCTCAAACAGAATATGCTAATATACCAATCTCTACTTTCCATTTAACAAGGAGCCATAAAAATCCATTATGGAGAGGGGGATAGTTCCAGCTTCCTTTAGAAATCCTTTGGCATCAAAGATGATTTGTTTGATTACATGACCAGGTCCCTTTATATCCTGTAGGGCATATCAATGTCCTTTCAAAGTCAGTGGCCACACCAAATGTGACCTGGCCAGATCTCATTAAAATGGAACTCTCCCCTAGTTCTGGGTACTATAACTATCTTAATTAAGCCTAATCAATTAGTCAATGGATATTGGATATTTATTAAGCATTTGTTATGGGTAAAGCATTTGGGTAGAACCTTCGTCATTCAGAAAGACATATGGAGCCAAAACCTTGGAGCCAGTAAGGCTGGCCTCCTTGTCTCTTGAGTTGAACCCCCATCAGTCAGACTAACACTAGGGATACCAAGAAACAGTATTCTAATATAAATTATATTTGTTTTGCTGCCATGAACTAACAATTTGCTAAATCCTTCAGGTTTCTTTCTGCTAACTGCTATCTATCTTTTTTCCCACCAAGTTGATATATCTTGCCTTTTAATGCACAGGCTACATTTGATCAAATGGGTCTGTGCTTCCATCAGTGGCTCAAAAATGAGCATGGAAACAATTCATTGTTGTGTGCCCAGAAGGCAAGCTGAACTGTGAACTCAAATTAGATAAGTGATCATTGTCAACTGATAAACATAACAGGGAAAGGAAAAGAGCGATTGAATATTTTAGAACTTTCTAATCAAGCTGGATCTTTGATCTCCACAGCAGTGGCAAGCTGGACCTCCAGTCAGTAAAAACATACAGAATCTTCAGATATTCATTGAAAACAAAAATTGATGGGGAAAGGGGATCTTAGAACAGCTCTGGGAATGGCCTCCCAGAGTCAGAGGTTTATGCTAAGAATAAGTCAGGCTATTTAAAGGATAGGACGAGGGACCTGTATCACAGATTGAGCTATTTGGTGGCAAAGCATGGTCCAAAACTCTAATCTCCTCATTTCTTTTTTTCCCCTTTGCTATGAGGCCCCTATGTTAGCCATCAGCTTCTCCTGCAGTGCTTATGGTCGGGGGAGGAGGTGAGGGAGGGGCTTGATGTTTATGTATGTTTAATGCAGTGCAGTTTGACAGCGGTATTAAAAGGTTCATCTGAATTGTTTCAAGATCACTTTGGTTTTTTTTTTTAATTGATAGAATTTATTTACAAGAGTCTCAGCCCCTCCCTCCCTGCATCATAGAAGTCATAATCTGGGAGATATATATATATGCGCATATATATATATATCTTTTTGTGTTTCCATTTTTCAGTTCATTCTCTTAAGATAATATTGACAGTTATTCAAATATTAAATCTTTAGTTGTGTATGGTGTTCTCTTGATTCTACTCATTTTATTATCCTTTGTAGTTCTTTCCAAGTTTTTAAAAAAATTATTCTATTCACTGGGCAGTTAGGTGACAAGAGATGAAAGGTCTTGGGTTCAGATCTGGTCTCAGACACTTCCTAGCCCTGTGACCCCGGGGCAAATCACTTAGTCCCCATTGCCTAGCCTTTAACACTCTTCTGCCTTGGAACCAATACATAGTGTTGATTCTAAGATGGAATGTAAGGGTTTTTATTTTTGTTCATTTCCCTGTTCATCATTTCTTATGGTTTAATAGTACTCCATTATAATCATAAGCCACAATTTATTTAACCATTCCTCAACTGATGAGTATCCTCTCTATTTCCAGTTGTTTCACCACAAAGAGAGGTGCTATAAATATTTTGGAATGTATAGATTCTTTTCCTATTCCCCTTATCTCCTGGGGAGAAGGAGGACATACACAGTTTTATAATTTGAATTGCTCTCCAAAATGGTTGGGTCAGTCTACAGCTCCACCAACAGTGTATTAGTGTCCCTGCTTTTCCACATCCCCTCCAAACATTGTCATTTTCCTCATTTCTAAATCATTAACTTCCTCCTCCATTCTATATAGCCTTTCCTAAAAGATCTCTGTGAATTAGCCAGGATATTCCATATATTGAGATCACTTGGCATCCTGACCAATCAAAATTTGAAGGGATAATATTTAATTTGAGAGCTCTGAAGGTTGTATATACCCCACTACTGACAATCTAATATTGGCATTAGTATGTCCTTTATTCCAAGTTTAGTCCAGTGACAAAAATCATACCTACTGCCAATTTGGAACTGAGGTCAGAAATACTGGGTTTAGTCAAAAAGCTAGAGAATTCCTTTAGAAAAAAGTCACAAAGAAAAAAGAAAATGTTTCCAACAATGCCATAGTTTCCCTAGTCCCTGAGCTAGAGGGGCCCCTTCATGCTCAGTAGGGGATCAGCATCCTGGATATGCATGATAAGGGTGAAGTTGGCTTCATTTCCTACCATAAATATGATAAGGAACTCAACATGAAAAAAAGTGAAGCAGACTTGACAAATGCTAGTGTTCTATTATTCCTATACCTTGGGTACATTTCACATCTATTGCATTTAACACCATGCACAATATCGGGAACAGGAACCTGAGCCAAATCTGGGCTGTCACAGCTATTTTATAATTAGTGATAGTGGGTAATATATGGACATTTGTGCCTTCATTTTGTAAGAGCCTATAATTTGGAGCCAAACTAAACCCCCAATTAGTGCACATTTGAGTTAAGTCAGCAGCTTGCACATTAAGGAAGGAGAACTCAATGTCAAAGGAGATTTCCTAATTCAACAAATCTGAAGTGTCTCTCTCCTGCAGTGATGATTGCTGGGATTTCCTGGGGTTCATATTTCACTGCACAGAACTTCTGCTGCATTTCTCCTCTGTCACACAAAGCAACACACACACACACACACACACACACACACTCACACTCACACTCACACTCACACACACAAATCAGCAATACTTCCCATTAATTCCCAGAGTCTTGGTCAATAGGTTACTCTACTTCTTCCTATATGCCAGTTTTTGAATTAGAATAGGAAATATATCAGTGTGTCACTGCTTAGTATGTTGGAAGGAGGTCTGGATACAATCAGTTGGCCTGACTTCAAATTCTGACTGCCATATTTTATCTGTATGACCTTAAAAATCATTTCCCATAAGTAATCAAAGGATAAGAAAAAGCCATTTTCAGGGGCTAACCCTTTCCTCCTAGCACACATGAGCTATCAAAAACATGAAAAAATGTTCCAAATCACTTATAAGAGAAATATGCATTGACCTCAGACTTCTCTGATTGGCAAAGGTGACAATAAAAGGTAAATAACAAGCAGTGGAAGAAATGTGGGAGAAAAGGTACACTAATATACTGTTGTTGGAACTATGAAGTGCTATAAACATTCTGGAAAGCAGTTTAAACTATAACTGAAGACAGTAGTCTGTGCATACTCTTTGGTCTACTGATACCAATACAAGGCTTACATGTCAAAGATCCAAAGAAAAAGGACACATCTGTACAAAAATAGCTGTCATGGTGCTTTATGTTTTTCCTTAAAATCTGTAAAAAATAAGGAAGGGGCCATCAATTGGGGAATAGCTGATCTAATAATTACATGTGAATATAATAAAATATTACTGCACAGCAATGGAAAAAGTGACATTCTTTCTTTTTTTAATGGGAAGACATACAAGCTGATACAGATTGAACAATTCATACTTTGTCTAAAACTTTGAAAAATCTTTGAAACATTTAAGAACTCTCATTGTCACGATCAATCCAGATTTCAGAGTACTCAAAATACCACATGTTACTCACTTCCTTATAAAAAGATGATGGGCATTAAATAGAAAATGGGATATATGAATTTGTTTCACTTGACAGGGCTTCCTTGACACGAGAACAGGTGTTCTTTTAAATATTTGAGAGAAGGTTCTTTGTGGGGAGAGAATGATACTGAGCAAACATATACACATAAGTTCAAAACAGCATAGATAAATAGCTAGAAAGGATCCCGCAAGTCACCTAGCCCAAAATCTGATTTTATAGGTGAGGACACTGCAGCAGAAGGAAGTGTGAAAGGAACCAAAAACAAGCAGGACAGCCTTGGAAGTAGTAAAATGAAACCATATGCTTAGGCAAAAAGGGGACATATGTAGTATCAGAGGATGGGCTCTCCTTTCCTCTCTACCCCTCCCCAGAAGCTCCTCCTAGATTCTGATAGTAGCAGTCGAATGAATGGTGAGAGTTAGAAGAACAATAATCTCCCTTTCTGGGATGGCTTTTGCCCTCATTGGTCTGCAAATCACTGGAGCAATTGTCAAAGAAAGTTCCACATGATTTGTGGTTTAGTACTTCTGACTCCTTCCTTCTTTATTTTAGAATCTTTTTCTTTTACTTTTTCTCATTCAGTCTTGTGTTTCTCTTCTTACCTAGATAAAATCTTCCTGTGCTCATCACCCTTGGAATAGTTTCTTTTCATATTCTAGATCCATCCAGCATTTGAGACTTAGTAGGGGTTGTAGCAGATGATATTCAAAATTGAATTCAGATTTTTTTTAGTCACAAAGTTGTTTTTTATTTCAAATCTGGGTCAGGGAAAGGTATGGGAGAGTAGGGTGGAGTGGATGAGAAGCACAAGGAAGGGGGTACTTCAGACAAGATTTGGTGCAATGCCAAGAAGTAGAGATTCCATGCCCACTCTCCCCTGAGGCCAGTAAAAGGATGGCTCTTTCCCCCCCCACCAAGGCCATGGCTGCAACCCTTTATGGGGTGATTTCCAGTTTTCCAATGTGGATGTGGAAGAGAGAAGAAATTTGGGATGAGAAGAGGGAGAGGGAAGAAGATGCCTACATCAACCCATGGCACTGCTTCATTACAGATTTTGTGGTTGAAGATTAGCTATTTAGTCTGCTTGGCCATATAAGGGAGAACAAGGCATCATGGATAAAAGCTACAGAGGGGGAAATGTCAGTTCAATGTAAGGTATAACTTTTTTTAATTTTTTAAAATTTAATTAATTAAATTAGAATATTTTTCCAAGGTTACATGATTCATATTTTTTCTCTCCCCTTCTCCATCCCCCCTCCTGGAGTTGATGAGCAATTCCACTGGGTTTTTACATGTATCATTGATCAAGACCTATTTCCATACTATTAATATTTGCAATAGAGTGATCATTTAAAGTCAACATCCCCATTCATTTACCCATTGAACCATGTGATCAATCATATATTTTTCTTCTGGGTTTCTACTCCCACAGTTATTTCTCTGGATGTGGATAGCATACTTTTTCATAAGTCCCTCAGAATTGTTCTGCATCATAGCATTGCTGCTAGTAGAGAAGTCCATTACGTTCAATTGTGCCACAATATATCAGGTTCCATGTACAATGTTCTCTTGGTTCTGCTCCTTTTGCTCTGCATCAATTCTGGAGGTTGTTCCAGTTCATATGAAATTCCTTCAGTTCATTATTTCTTTCAGCACAATCATATTCCATCACCATCAGATACCACAATTTGTTCAGCCATTCCCCAATCGAAGGGCATCCCCTCATTTTCTTTTTGCCACTACAAAGAGCATGACTATAAATATTTTTGTACAAGCATTTTCCCCTATTATCTCTTTGGGGTACAAACCCAGCAGTGGTATAGCTGGATCAAAGGGCAGGCATTCTTTTAAAACCCTTTAGGCATAATTCCAAGTTGCCTTCCAGAAAAGTTGGATCAATTCACAATTCCAACAGCAATGCAATAGTGTTCCAATTTTGCCCCAACCCCTCCAACATTTATTACTTTCCTTTGTCGTCATATTGATCAGTCTTCTAGGTGTGACGTAGTACCTCAGGGTTGTTTTGATTTACATTTCTCTAATTATGAGAGATTTAGAACACTTTTTCATGTGTTTATTGATAGTTTTTTTTATTTCTTTATCTGAAAACTACTTATTCATGTCCCTTGCCCATTTATCAATTGGGTAATGGCTTGATTTTTTGTACAATTCATTTAGCTCCTTATAAATTTGAGAAAATAGACCTTTGTCAGAGGTTTTTGTTATAAAAGCTTTCCTCCCCAATTTGTTGCTTCCCTTCTAATTTTGGTTGTATTAGTTTTGTTTGTACAAAACATTTTTAATTTAATGTAATCAAAATTATTCATTTTACATTTTGCAATATTCTCTATATCTTTCTTGGTCTTAAATTCTTTCCTTTCCCATAGATTTGACAGGTATATTATTCTATGTTCACCTAACTTACCTATAATTTCCTTCTTTATATTTAAGTCATTTACACACTCTGAATTTATTTTGGCATAGGGTATGAGATGTTGATCTAAACCTAATCATCCCATTCTGTTTTCCAATTCTCTCAGCAATTTTTTAAAATAGTGGGTTCTTGTCCCCAAAACTGAGATATCTAGGTTTATCATACACTATCTTGCTGAGGTCATTTACCCCAAGTCTATTCCATTGATCCTCCATTCTGTCTCTTAGCCAGTACCATATTGTGTTGATGATCATGACTTTATAGAACTGGTACTGCTAGGCCCCTATCCTTCACATTTTTTTTTAATTAATTCCCTTGATATTCTTGATCTTTTGTTCTTCCAAATGAGCTTTGTTATAAATTTTTTGAATTCTACATAAACGTTTCTTGGTAGTTTGTTAGGTATGGCACTGAATAAGTAAATTAATTTGGGCAGGATTGTCATTTTTATTATATAAGCTCATCCTACCCATAAGTCATTAATGTTTTTCCAATTATTTAGATGTAGTTTTAATTGTGTGGAAAGTGTTTTGTAGTTGTGCTCATATAATTCCTGTGTTTATCTTGGCAGATAAATTCCTAAATATTTTATTTTGTCTAGGGTAATTTTAAATGGAATTTCTCTTTCTATCTTTTGCTGCTGAGTTGTGTTGGAAATATATAGAAATGCTTATGATCTGTGTGGGTTTATTTTATATCCTGCAACTTTTCTAAAGTTGTCTAAAGTTGTTGATTATTTCCACTAGCTTTTTGGTTGATTCTCTAGGATTCTTTAAGTAGACCATCCTATCATCTGCAAAGAGTGATAGTTTAGTCTCCTCATTTCCTACTTTGATCCCTTTGATTTCTTTTTCTTCTCTAATTCCTACCACTAGCATTTCTAGTACAATCTTAAATAATAGAGGTGACAATGGGCATCCTTGCTTCACTCCTGATCTTATTGGGAAAGCTTCTGACTTATCCCCTTTGCAGATGATGCTTGCTGATGGTTTTAAATATGTACTGTTTATTATTTTTAGGAAAGGCCCATCTATTCCTATAGGTACAACATTTTAACAATTAGAACAATCTCAAAATGGAAGGAGCTACCTCAGCAGACAGTGGGGAATCCTTCAGTGGAAGGCTTCAAGTTGAGACTTAATGATGACTTTTTAGGCAGGCTCTAGATGGAATTCTTCTTCAGGGACAGATATGACTAGTTAGCAGCTGAAGTTCCTTCTAATTCTGAGATCTGTACTTTCTGTGATAATCAAGGATTCTGTCCTTTCCTGATACAAATCTTATGATCCTCTGAAATTCTCAATGAAGGAGGAAAGTAGATAGAGACTTGGAGGGAAGAATCCTGCATTGAATATTTTCTAATTATGTAAGCACGAGCAAAATACATAGGCTCTCAGTTTCCTGATCTGTAAGATGGAGCTACCAAAGCACCTACATCACAGGGATCTTTTGAGGCTCTAATGATATGAGGTTTTTTAAGTGTTTTTTAAACTTTCAAATACTACATAAATACTATTTATCATTATTATTTTCATTATCATTGTTGTTGTTGCTGTAAGATGGAATATTAGACTCCTTTGTCCCACTATTATTTTCATGATTTGTGAAAACTACACCAAAATGAACTTAATGAGGAGAGAGATAGATGCTACTTTTACCATCTGTTCTTCCCAATCCTAGCAACATAGGAATGGGGAAATCAGAATCTAACTGGTTGTATGGAGGCCCAGATTCCTGATTTCAGTGACTTGGCATCAGTTTCTTTGCCATTTTCTCTGCCTTAACACTGATGTTACAAACACCTAATGAGACTAACAAATTGTGGAATATAATGAGACTTAGCAAGGCGCCAAAGCTGATTGCCAATGCCGACTTGAGTTTTCAAAGGAACAAGCTAGTCTGAAAACAAAGCAGGAAAATCATTTGATTCCTTAATGGCATTGGAAGGATGAGAGTTGAGGGGAGGGCAACAAGGTTGCCTTCTCTATATTTCAGCCAAGTTCAGTATCCCACCCACTTCAACACTTTCAGAATATCCATGGTCCTCTCTCTACTGACTAAGATTACTACCACACAGTAACTTTAGAGATGTTATTATCATTGTCTTTCCAATTGTGTCTGATTCTTCATGATCTCATTTGAGATTTTCTTAGCAGAGATAACTGAAGTAGTTTGCCATTTCCTTCTCCAGTTCATTTTACAGATGATGAAACTGAAGTCAACAGGGTGAAGTGACCTGCTCAGGGTCACAAAGCTAGTAAGTGTCTGAGCCAGATTTGAGCTTAGTTCTTCCTGACTTGAGAACTGGTACTCTATCCATTGAACCACTTACTTGTTACTTCAGCCAAAAGAAGTCATAATCCAAAGTGTCCAAAGTGGCAATGAAGCTCTCTAACCACAGCTAGACTGGTCTTCAGATGATAGACTCATGGTCTGCCACCAGGCCTATACTTCTAGTTTGGCAAGACTTGTCTGAGGGAACAATACAAATGGAAAACTCAGTTGGAGCTAGATGCTAGAGGAACTGGAAATCAGGTCAATGATCACTTATTTAATGCCTACTATATGGCAGGAGGGACAGCTGGGACAGTCGATAGAGAGCCAGTCTTGGAATCAAGGAGACTCACCTTCCTGAGGTTCAATTCTGATCTTAGACACTAACTAGCTGTGTAACCCTGGGCAAGTCACTTAACCCTATTTGCCTTGGTCTCCCCATAAAATAAGTTGGAGAAAGAAATGGAAAACCACTGCATTTCTTTGCCAAGAAAATTCCATGAAGAATTGGACATGGCAGAAACAACTGAACAACACCATGGCAGGTTCTACATCAAGTGCTAGGCATGCAAAGAAAGATAAAAATAATCTTTGATCTCAAGGGACTCAAGGAACTTCGGAGTTCCTCCAATATTTAACCTCTGGCTCATGGTCTGATAGGAAAAACCATACCACCTGTGTATTCAGAAGATATCTTTGACAACTTACTATGATTTTGGATGTATTGCTAGTCTCTGGTTTCCAGTTCCCTCCTTCGTAATGTGAGGGTAGTTAGATAAGATGATTTGTAAGGCCCCTGCTAAATCTAATATTGTGATTATATGATGTTATGCTTATTTGACTCCGAATGATTTTTCATTCTTATTTCATATCTTTTTTCTTCCTCACATTGGTGAACTCCTTAGGGCAAGGACAATTCAACATGTATGCATGAAATGCCAACTATGTACCAGATTCTATTATTGAGCACTAGGAGTACAATAATGAAACATTCCCTGCTCTCGAGAAGCTTGCATTCTAACATGGACACAGAGACATAGCAGAGAAACATGATATCACAGAGCTTGTAAATTGGAAGAAATCTCTGTAGCTATCAAGACCAACCCATATATGCAAGAGTTTTTCATAGCAGAGACTATTTTCACAAGAATATATGAAGTAATTGATGGTTCCAATCATAAAATCCTCTTTGTTTTAACCATTATATTAATAACTTACATAAATTTTATGAATCCTCATCCACCATCTAGAATCTAGAGCAGAGAGGAGCAACTGAAGCTCTTACAGGGCTTAGGAATCACCATTCTGATCTCTTGAAATCATACCATGAGAATCCTGGAAATAAATCTCTAGGGCATAAAAGATCCCTATGTGGGTCCAGGGTATCCTGACCTCGGGACACACATTAGGTGGAAGGTAGTTGTTTGTTTGTTTCGTTTTTACAAATCCTATTTCTGGGATCATTTGATTTTCTTCTAGATCTCTTTCCTGAAAACTGAAGGCTGCCTTACCCATAATAATAAAACAAAGCAAAGAAACCAAAATTGATTTCTAGACACAGCTTTTGATATGGAAGGCACCTTAAAGGCAACCTTGTTACCCAATAAGGCAGATTTAGAGTGTGGAATGCCCTCAGAGCCCATCTAGGCCAATGTCCTTATTTTACAAGCAAGGAAACTGAAGCTTAGAGAGAAGGAAGAACTTGACCAAAGTCCCAAGGACAGTAAGTAGCAGAGAAAGAATATGCACCCAGGACTATGATTCTAAATCTGGGGATCTTTCCACATGATGTGTCCAATTCAGCATTTGGATTAGTGGAAAATTCATTCTAATTATTCATGGTTTCTAAAAGCAAAGCATATCATGAACAATTCTTTGAAAAAATCTTTGTTTTTGCTATCCACCTCCAGATTTGGGGTGCAAATTGAAGTCTTTCACTTTGTGATATGGTTAATATGGAAACAAGTTTTGCATGATTTCACATGTATAATTGATATCACATTGTTTGCCTTCTCAGTGGGTGGAAGAAAAGCAGTAGGGAGGGAGAGAATCTGGAACTCAAAATTTTAAAAAGAAAATAATGTTAAGAATAAATAAATAAGAAAAAAGAATGGTAGAATTCTATTTTATTGTAATCAGAATTGTAGTTATTTATTCAGATAAAAGCCTCCCAAATTGTTTGTTTTTTTCCATAGAGGGTCATGGTAGGAATGAAGGGAAAAAGTTCATCTGTTAGCATTCTACTCAATCAGCTTGAGCCCACTGCTCTAGAAACCACAGACCCTGCATATCTCCATTCCTTGTAGAAAGGATCTTGTTTTAAATGATCTTTTCTGTATATCACTGCTATCTATTCTCATGATTACCCTCTACCTCCACCTTGATGATGTCAGTTGGAAATTCTGGTGTATGATGTTGTATTCTTTCATATATATCAAGGTGATTGGGTCCTCATCAGGACCTGCCATTCCCTCTGATCAAAAAATCTTCTGTACCAGCAGCGATGCAAAGACCCAGGACAGCTCTGAGGGATTTATGGTAAAGAACGCTACCTACATTCAGAGGAAGAACTGCGGGAGAGGAAACATATAAGAAAAACAACTGCTTGAACGCATGGGTCGGGGTGGACATGATTAAGGATGTGGACTCAAAACCACCACACCAATGCAACTAACAACAGTTTGGAAATAGGTCTTGATCAAGGACACATGACAAAACCAGTGGAAATGTGCATTGGCCATGGGTGGGGGGAGTACAGGGGGTGGAGGGGAAAGTAGGAGCATGAATCATGTAACCATGTTAAAATGAATATTAATAAACGTTTTTAAAAAATTGGGAGTTCTGTCATTTCAGGTCTCATTTCTGTGTATTGTGAACTGGAAGCTGGAAGCCTGAGTGACTTTCAGGAACTGAAACCATACTTCTGGGAAGGAGGAAACAGCCTGGTGCACAGGGCTAAGCAGCTGGCAAGTCAATGAGTAAGAGAGAGAATTCCCAGAGCAAACAGAATGAGATCTTCTTCAGTCATCATTTTCCTTGCTGGCTGTTGGGTTTTGCAAAATTGTATTTCTATTGACCTTCATAATTGTTCCTCTCTGCAAATCACACGGTCTGTAGTAGATCAATGGGAGGAGGAATGATAATCAGATGTTGCTGTGATCTAAAGATCAACAATTGGCCCCAAATGCCTTATCTGTACTCTCTCAGCATAATTCCAAACATGATAGATTAACAAGATAACTAGACAAAGACCTAAGGAGAATTTTGGTGGATAGGACATATGACAAGGTGGGGGTAAATGGAGGAGATGTTGAACAAAACCTAAATCTGGAGATCAGGAAATAGTGTCAAGACTTTGACCATCCAGTACAACTTTTATTCAAGATTTGGGTTTAAGCCAAGGATGGAATCTACATTCACTGATGATCAAGCAGCAGGATATGGAAGACAGAGCACTGGTCTTAGAGGTTGCGAGATGCTCAATTCAAAATGTGCTTCAGATACCTAATAGATGTGTAACCCTGAGCAAGTCCCTAAAACATCTCCATGCTTCAATTTCTTCATCTGTAAAGTGAGAGGATTAGAGTGGATGCCAACTATGGTCCCTTCAAAGAGCTTTAACTCTATGATCCTGAGAATGTGGTAAGGACACGTCTCATGGCAGTCATAGCTGGCAGGTCAACAAAAGAATATTTCATCATTACAGCCCTGCCAGAGAGTGGTACAACCAAGAGTGTGCTGTAAGCAGGTCCAAGGGGATTAGCCAATTGTTAAGTTTCCAGTATGAGCATTTATACCTCAGAAATTGGCAATCACTACAAATAAAGGACTGATTTATTATTTTGCTGATTGTCTAGACTTAAGAAAGTTAAAATTATTGATTTAATTTGGACTTGGTGCTTAAACTTTAAACGTAAAAGTGTGGGTGCATACATTTCCCTCCCCTCCCCCGCAGTGAGATTGGGTGTTAAACATTTATTCAGCACACATCTGCATTGCTCTATGAGCTTTGCTTGAGCTCAGCAGGAGTCTAGTAGAAGGCTCAAGCAATGAAATTATCATCATACTGGATGACTGTTGATGATAATGATGATGATGATTTGATAAAGTTGTCATGTTTATAGGACATGACAGATTGTGAAATGCTTTATATGTACTATCTCATTTGAGGTGCTAGGAACAAAGTGGTTCATGGAGGCTCTTTGATCAAGCAGAATGATGGGTACTATTTGAGTCATGCAGCATCAGTCAACATCCTTCACCAAAATCCTTGGAGTTTCAATCCAATCCATTTACAGCATTAAGAATGGTGGTACAAGTAGTACAGGCCTGGAATCAAGAAAACCTAAGTTCAAGTTCCACCTCTGATACTTACTGCCTGTGTGACCTTGGACAAGTTACTAAACCTTTAGTGCTCTAGGCAATTCTAGAAGGTTCCAGAAAAGTTGCTAATCCACCTTAATAATAAGATCACAGGCCCAGTCTTTATCTTTAACCCTATGACATATTGAAAGGAATACAGGACCTGACTGAATCTCAGCTCAGTTATTCACTACCTGAATGGCCCTGGGAAAGTCACTTTTCCTTGTTGGGCTTCAGTTTCCTCATTGTTAAATGAAGATGTTACACTAGAGGTTTAAAACATGAATCTCTGGAGGCTCTAATTCCTGTGATCAGCAAAAGAAGCCCAGCCCCTTTGAAGGACTGCAGTATCTTGGCCACAAGAGCAACAGAAAGCCTGGTGTATCATTCTGGGAAATTCATTGGTTGCGAAGTTCATTGTCAAAGCTTGCGATCTTTGTCAGTTTCTTCCAGGCAAATAGGAACAGAGTAAAGGAGCAGAATCTTTATCATCACTGAAGAAGGGGGAGAGGTATAGAGGATGGAGCCAAAATTCCATGTGAAAAAGTACTGAAATTTACAAAGTGGTCTCCAGTTGCTCTTTTTTTGCCTTCCATAGAACATGTTGAAAGGGAACAAATTGGATCAAGAAAGAACTCAGCCCAAAGATGGAACTTTTCTTGTTCTTCCTCCAGAAAATGTAGAATGTAGCTCTGATAGCAGGAAAAGGTAGACACTATAGAATAGTGGGAAACACACTGGAGTAAGATTTGAGGGGTTCTGGTTCAGATCCCATTTCTGGCTCTTACAATGCATGTGACCTTGATAAAATCATGCCCCCACTCCTTGAGTTATTTGTATAATGAGGGAATTGTGCACAATAATCCTTTCCAACTCTAAGACCCAGAATCCTAAAACAAATTTCATGACAACAATAGAAAGGCATGTTGCTGATGGAAAAACAATAAACATCAATAGCAAAATTTAAAAAGAAGATAAAGGAGTTCTGAGGATTATCTTGTCTCCTTACACATCTCACTGACTTCTTATCCTCTACACATACCTCTTAACAAACACAGACAATAAACAAAAATCTGTTCCCCGTATCCAATGAGACCTGTAGAAGATGTGAAATTTATAAACCTATAAAAACTACAAAATAGTTATGTTGTTAATGTTAATGTTCTAGCCAAAGACTAATGTCTTTCATTTAGATTTCTGAATGAATGAATGAATGAATGAATGAGTGGAAAAGGCCTTAAGTGTTTTTGTACAAAACACTGTGCTAAGTGATGGGGATACAAACAGAAAAATGGAGAAGGTCCTAGCCCTCTATGCACTCTCATTCTAATGGAAGAGACAGCACATCTTGGGTCTTACCTAAAAGGCATATTATATAAAGGAGAAGTCAAACTAAGCAATAATAAGCAAAAAAAAAAAAAACCCAAACCCAATAATAATAACAACAACGACAAATACTGATGGGGGTCATGAGGCTTATTTCTCTGTGAAATAGCTGACAAATGCCTAAACAAACACTTCCATATGGTGTACAATCCAAGGCTTCACTCTGAGGGAAGCTATGCAGATTCCTCCTGGTTTCTTTCAGGAGCATATTAGGGTATATTTCTTTATCCAGTTTACAAAATGCCATAATTTACCAAAGCTTCAAAGAATTAGAGGATTTCAGAGCTACAAAGCATCTTAAGGACTATTGGGTTTCTGAATGGTAATCTTCTCTAAAACATTCCCTATAAGTGATAGTCCTATATTCACTAGAAGACCTTGTTTAGGTAGAATCCATGACCTGCCAAGACAGCCCATCCCACACTGAAATAGCTCTTATTATTAGGAAGTTAGACATAAGTAGGAACAATAGGTGGAAACTGAGGGGTGGAGGAATTACATGTCACAATGAAGATGAAGAATAGCTTTAGAAGGACTGAGCCATAGGGAGAGATGAAATGATAGGAGGTTATAGTCAGAGAGAAAAAGTTTAGAGTTCCTAATCATGGACATGGAACATTCATGGGGGGGTGGTGTAACATTCCTCGTCTAATGTTAAAGTGGAATGAAGAAATGGGTTATGGGAGTTGACTAATCAACTAAGAGTCCAGGGTATATGGAGGGATCATAAATATCCTTTTAAAATCTACTAATGGAAGCAGGGTGGAAACAAAACTTTAAACCATATTCGGAATCCTCAAGAATAGATGAACTGGTGGTCTGTACATAACAGCATTAGGAAATGAATGAAGTGAATCTATACACAGAGATTTAACAACAAGGAATGATAGTTGAAGAAAGGTCTGGAAATCCTGGATCCATGTGTCAGGAGGCATGAGAGGAGGTACATCTGGTATTAGTCTTTGGGGGTAGAACCAGATCTACATGAATGTCAAGAGATGGGAGAAGAAGGAGAAGAAGAGGTGTAAAATAAAGGGTCATTTGTTAATAATAGAAGGGGATAATGATAGAAGAGTCACAAGGGTAAGGTAGAAAGAACTAGAGTGGGACTTAGCATGGGTAGAGATAGGATGAACAAGAATAGGAAGTCATGTTCTTGTCGATGATTTTTGCTTAAATAGGAGATTCTGAATCACTGGTATTGCGGATGAAAGAGGCTGGCGAGTAACAGGAAGGAAAATGGAAATGATATTCCAAGAATATTTGTATCAAACATTTTTCATGAACCATCAAAGACAATAAAAGCACCATTCTAACATTGTAGTCCTCGATGAGCTTATTTTCAAGGCAGAAAGGGCAGTAAACAGGAAAAGTAACCACATTAGAATGTGTATATAAAGGGGATCAATGGAGTATGAGAATCTGGGTAAAAGTCCTGAGTCTGATGCTTACTACCTGTGTGAATCTTGGGCCAGTCAATGAACCTATTTGGGCCTTGATTTTCTCAGGCTCTAAAATGAGAAGGTTGTATTAGAAGACCTGTGAGCATTCTCCTAATATTTACTCTATAAACCTTTAACAAATTTTGTAGTCTAGAAATCTTTTCTAACGGACCTTAAGGAAATTGGTACTCTGTTATTGGATCATAGAATTATTGTATTTCATAGCTTGAGGACATCTTAGAGAACCCAAACCTATAAATTTTAGGGATGAAAAAAACAGACAGGAGAGGGTTTGTGAATTGTCTGTGGTCACACAGCATATCCGATATGAGAATCCATGGCTCTTAACCACTCTAGAATTTCTCATTATTAGGCTAGTATTTTCCAATGATCATCATAACCATGAAAGTAAAGGTCTCTCTTATGGTAAGGACTGAAACAGGCACTTATAACATCAACATATGTAGTACTTTACTCTGCTCACTCTTTAAGCAGTGGAAAAACTCATTCATTTTAATTCACCATCATACCCATTCAAGACTTCAATTCCTTCAGCCATATCTTTTGGACTATTCTTTCTTTTGGGTCATCCCTCCTCTATATTTACTAGAACAATCTTTCTGATATAAAGAAGTAATGGTTTTGCTTCCTTCATAAAAATTCTTCAGGTTGATTTCTCTCTCTGAGTGGACTTATACATACCCAAACTTCCCTCTGTCTGAAGCTGTTCCCAGACAGAAGCAGCCATGATGCTGGCCACAATCATGTGTTTACAATTCAAATTTGATCTCTCCCAAGAATCATCTTAATGGGGGGGAGGGGTGGGGACATAGGGAGAAGGTACATTCCTACTACTCATCAATATAACTCCTTAGCCCTGAACATTGTGCTTCATTTTTACACATCAGACACCATAATACCACTTACTCTTATATAAGAAATATTTGCCTAATTATAAGGCAAAAGCAAGAATACTCACATTTATTCAGCAAAAAAGCAAAAAAATCCCCATCATATTTATTCAATAAAAAACCAGAGAGTATTTGTATAGCAATCAAAATATAATAATCTAGGCATAAACCACTCCCACCAATATATAGATTATCTGTGGAAGAGAGTGAGCACTCTTATAAGAACTTATCAGGGTGGCATATGAATAGTACAACCCATTTAGAGAACAATTTGAAATATGAGCTTTGCAGAGCAAAAAAAACCAATGTACTCCCCTGGTCTTCATAGTTCTCCTGAAGCCACTTGTCTGCTATTCAGGCCACTGAAGCATTCCTTTAGCACATAACCTCTTAGCAGGATTCTCAGAAAGTGATATTCTTTCAAGGGCAATCAGTTCCCAGAAGCTGAGGAACTTCCAGTCAGCACAGCTCCCAGCAAAATAGCTGTAAATTGGTCGTGTGAGTTCAGATCTTTTCAGCTCCTCTATTTTGCCTTTTGTAAAAAACTTTTCTCTTAGCTTCCTGGCCCCGAAACCTTCTGTGTTCAGCTTTCTCTTCTTCTATCCTACTCTTCATCTGATTTCTTCCAATAGTTTCTTCTCTGACTTTAAATTTCTCAAATCAGTGCCTCCTCATGACCATTCCTAGCATGATTATCAGACTTAATAATTCCACTTTTCTATTTCATAAAAGCCAATTATTTAATGCATAATTTCATAGTTGTAGCCTTTTAAACTACTCCTTTCCAAAATCCAGTCATTTTCAAAAGAGGAGACCACAATACCATGCATGATTGCCTCCCTAATTATCCTATCTTCAAACAGGTCCTCTCTAAACATTAATCTGAAGAGCCATTCTCTATTTCAAACTAAGAACATTTTTTGTCTCAACATTTTATCTGAAAGACTATTTCTTCTAAAGCAGAAGCATCTAAAAACTGTTGTGCTGTAATAAGATGAATAGAATGGTTTCAGAAAGATCTGGAAAGATCTATACAAATTGATGGAGAATGAAACAAGCAGAACCAGGAGGACATTGTACACAGTAACAACAATATTATGGAATGATCAACTATGATCGATAGTTACTGTCAACAATACAATGATCTAGGATAATTATACAGGACTTATAATGAAGAATGCATCCACCTCCCGTAAAAGAACTATTGGAGTCAGAATGCAGATCAAAGCATGTGATTTTTTATTTGTTTATTTGAAGTTTTGTTTAAGGACTTTGGTTTCATATAACTATTCTCTCATAAAAATGAACAATATGGAAATATGTTTTGCATGACAATACATATATAACCCAGATTGATTTACTTGCCATCTCTGGGTGTGGGGAGGGAAGAGAGGGAGACAATTTAAATCTAATAACTTTGGAAAACTTATGTGGAAATTTGTTTTTACATGTAATTGGTAAAACAAGATATCTTTATAGTAAAAATAAAAAAATAGATAAAGAGAAATTATTTACTTTCTTTACACAGATTTTCTTTTTTCTGCCCCTTTCAACAGCCAAGCTGTTCCTATACAAAGGGGGCAATGCCCTGCATAACTAAAAAGAAAGTAGTTTCAAGAAGAAAGCAGTGCCAATAACTGGGACATGGAGTCCTTGATCAGTACCTGCCAGGTATGTGTCCATCCAGCTACAAAGCCCACAAAAATTCTCTCATCAGACCCAGATTTCAGCATGATTTTCCACCAGAATAATCAGAATGGGATAGGAAAAAATCAGAGGAGGGTGGAGACAGGAGGGGGCTGCAAAAGCATTACAAAAGGAGGAACAAAGAGTACCACCAATTCAAAATAAATAAATGAAATGAGACTAGTGGTGAAAGGCAGGAGAGACTAAGGAATTTTATCTTCAGAAAGAAGGAAATTGGGAATGTGGTTATCTTGTCTGAAGGTCAAAGAGTGAGAAGGAGTTTATTAAAGAGGGACTGGGGGAAATGAAAGGCTGAAATGGAAAAGTAGAGCTGAATGTCCTTTCTGAAAAACTTGGGATGGGACAGTAGAGAAAAGAAAGATCTTTGGTATCAGGACAGATACTTAGCAGGAGAAGTTCAACTGCAAATATTCTCATGCATTAATGAAGGATCTGAAACCTTAAGAGGCTGACCCTAAATCTATCCTCCATCCCCATCCCATTCTGGTTTGCTTCCTGAAACTTCCTTCTGTACCTACCTAGCAAGAAAGATAGTAGATAGCACTTCTCCAAAGCTCCATTGGGGGACTGCTTGTTCAGGAAACCTGGAGAGTGTGGGGACTACATGTTTGGGACAGTTATTAAAATTTATGCTGAGAAAGGTAATTTATTGTCTCTATATCCTCTCCACAATGGATTTCTTAGCCCAATAATAATTCACATTTATATAGCATCTAAGATTTGCAAATATTTTTATCTCCTTTATTCTCTCAATAGACCTGACTTATAGGTGCTATTGTTATTCCATTTTATATAGATGAGGAAACCGAGGCTTCCAGAGATCAAGCAACCAGCTCAGTTGGTCACACAATAAGATTGTCAAAGGCAGGATTTTAATACAAACTGTTCTGATTCCAAATTCAATGTTTTCTCCATCCTTTACTCAAGTTACACAGTATAACATGTCAAACCTGAGATTTGAACTAAAGTCCTCTGATTCCAGAGCATTAAGCAAATAATAAGATGCTGAGACCATCAGTTGTACCCTGGTCCACTGCTAGTCATTTTCACTTTTGCCTTGCCAATGGATTTTGATGATCCTGAAAGAGAGAGTGAGGCTTATGACTTTGCATAATTCTGCCTCACTTAAATCCAATTCATGTTTGAGTCAAGACATGAGGAATTATCAATAGGAAGCAAATGACATGTAGTGGAAAAAGTTCAGGAGTTGAGTTTGAATCCAACTTTTGGAAAAGTCACTTCAATTCCCTATAGCTTATATGAAAATAAACTAATGGACTAAATCAGAGGTTCTTAATTTTATTTATATCATAGACCCCTTTGGAAATCTCATGAAGCGTATGGAGCCCTTCTCAAAAGTATGTTTTTAAATATATAGAATCAGAAGGAAATTTAATTATGGTAAAATGGAGTTATCAAAATATATTTTTAGATAAAGAAGTTCAGAGAACACAGGGTAAGGACTCCTGTCATTAGATGATTACTAAAATCATATTCCATCTCTCAATTCAATAAGAGATACAATCATTTACAGGGTGAAAGTTTTATTCCAGTCCCTTCTTGTCCTACTACTCTGATCTTGATGTAGTTTTAACCCTGGGTTATTTTTTTCAAAATATGGTTGAAAGACCGTGTGCTGAGTGGCTAGAGTTCTGCCTCTGACAAATACTATTTATCTGAATTTCCAGTGGCAAATCAGATTCAGTTAACAGCTGATACAACTGGCCAATACTCCAAACCTCAACATTTCCTTCCTCACTTCAGACTCTTTGTTTTTCTGGCTTCCTTCAACACTAAGCCCAAATCTTAACTTCTCTAGAAAGCCTTCCTTAGGCTCTGTACCACTCCTTTCTGCCCATGAGCTAAAGCCTTTCAACTATCCTGTAAATCTGTTGTATGTTCTTAGTTATCTTCCTGTTTGTCTCCCCCAAAAGAATGTGAACTCTTTGATGGTAGTGATTTCATTTGGATCCTCAAAGCTTAGCACATTGCCAGGCACAGTGCTCATTGACCAATTGACTATATGAATTGTTTTACTGAAATGGAATCTTTCCTTTCCTTCCTGACTCTTCTGCCCATTTTATGTGCTCCATTAAAGTTCTATGTGATGTTTCAAACTACCAAGAGGTCTTAAAAAGTGATAGGAAAAAAATGGCAAACATAAGGATATAGCCTATGAAGTCCTATAGTCCTCTTGTGTCTATTAAGGCTGTTTGTTGATGCTTTCTCCCTTGAACCTGCTGGAAAATACTGCCTTAGAGATCCTGTGAGGTCTGGTTTGATGAATATTCTGGGAGAGGCCACCAGGAAACCTCAGCTTGAGCAAATTTTCATGAGTGCATTCTTCTCTCAAGATAATGTCTGCCGAGATCCATCTCTGAAAGCCCTTACAATAGCATGCTTCAGGCTGATGGCTGATTAGCCTGGAATCACCACAGGCTCCTGGCATAAAGCCATGACAAACTGGAACATCTTTCATTGTTTTCATCTTCAGTCTACATCTATGGGTTTAAAATAGACTTATTTCATTTATGGGGATATCGTGTTTATTGAAATGTCCCACATGGTGTGTTTCTTGCCACTCTTACTTTCAAAGGAGTGGCTAAACATGGAAGGACATCAGGGGATAAATTGAAGGAAAATTATTTTAATTAGTGCAAAGGGCTTTTGAATCTTGGATGATGTCATAGACTCCCCTTTGAAGACAAAGAGACATGAGTTCTAAGAGCCTCATGGGATCTGCATACTATAATGGATAGAGTATTGTACTTGGAGTCAGGAAACCTAAGTTCCAAACCCACTTCAGATATTTTTAATGCTGTGACCCTGGTCAAATCTCTGGGCCTCAGTTTCCTCCTCTAAAAATAAGAATATTGGATTTGATGGCCCCAAAATTCCTTCTAGCTCTAAATTACTGATACTATAATCTTCTACCCAGTCCATGGACCACCTGCCCCTCTATGGCTCTGTGGGCAGATTTAAGGAGTCTATCTGCTTAGATATGGACATTTTTACTTTCCCTAACTATTGTTCTTCCAGTGTCCTCTTCTCCTTAACCAGAACAAACGAAAATGCATGACTCAGAAACACCGTCAATCAAAACTTTTATATGTTATGCTTTTGAGGGGAGTGATTTTATTTCAGTTATTTGGGGGGATGAAGGTGGAGATCTAGTTGTGGTTGTCATCTGTGTGGTCAGTGCTCAATACTCCCTCTACTGATGCACATGAGCAACTCTTCTGTAGCTTATGGTCTGAGAAAATTGCCTGCAGACATGGAACTTAAATGCCTTGCCCTGATCTTGTATTTGTCAAAATTAGGACTTGAACACAGATCTTCTCAAGTGCATGCCATAATCTTTAACCATGTCATCTCCAGGAAAAAAATTCTCAAGTTTTCATGGATTTTATTTCTGTGTTTTAAACTTTTCTTAAAGAGCCATAGACATAAGTGTGAAAGTGTAAAAGAGGAAGTAAGGCTTAATTTGGTGAAAATAAAACTTTTCAGTAGTGACAGGTAGAACCTGAAGTAGAGATTAAAATATAGGGAGATTGAATCTCAGTTGCCCAACTTGTTTTGGAAAGTCATTGGAAAAATATCAGCGACAACCCTTATTAACTACTCATTTTAAAGAAATGAAGTCTGAAATTTTATTTCTTTTAAAAAATGCATGACTAATTTATAGCTGTGCTTTTTGTGGTGGCAAAGAATTGGAAACTAAAGGTACATCCCTCAATTGGGGAATGGCTGAATAAATTGTGGTAAATGATAGTGATGGAATACTATTGTGCTATAAGGAATAATGAACAGGATGATTTCATAAAGAATTGGAAAGATCTATGTGAACTGATGCAGAGTGAAATGAGTAGAACCAGGAGACCATTATACAGAATAACTGCAGTATTGTGGAACTATAGAATGTGATAAACTTTGCTACTAACAGCAATGCAATGATCCAGGACAATTCTGAAGGACTTATGAAAAAGAATGTTATTTATCTCCAGAGAAAGAACTGTTGGAGTAGAAATGCACATGAAAGCATATGGTTTTATCAATAGTTTATTTGGTTATATGATTTGGGGTTTAGGTGTTATGAGATTATTCACTTACAAAAATGAGTAATATGGAAATATGTTTTGCACAATAATAAATGTATAATCCAGAAACAATTAAAGAATTAAGTAAAATTCCCCTAATAGATCCTTCATTACCCTTAGTTTAACTGGAGTGGAGAAATCACTGCAAAGAGGAATATTTTGCCCCCATCTATGACCTTCCTAAACAAAAAGGAAGATAAGAGTTCGTTTGTACTTAGTTCATACTTCCCTGGGATAGGATAACTTAATTACTTATATTGTAGCACAGATTCCTATTCAAGTAGGTTGTACTTGTGGTTTTTGCCATGAAAATACAGCTTTCTGTGATATTCTGAATTGTTGTTGTTGTTGAGTTGTTTCAAACATATCCAACTCCTCATGACTTCATTTGGGATTTTCTTGGCAAAGATATTAGAGTGGTTTGCTATTTCCTTCTTCAGCTCATTTTATAGATGAGGAAACCATTTTGGAATAATATTGCGCATTCCTTTTGGGGTAAAAAGGAATACCGTTACTGAGTCTATATCCCAGGGAGATAAAAAAAAAAAGATGGAAATGGAGTCTGGAGCCAAGATGGCAGAGTAGAAGCCAGGAAGCTTGAAACCACCATGAGAATACTTTCCAATTAATCTTAAAATAATACCACCAAAGGAATACAGGAATGAAGGAACCAACAAAGAGACAAAGCAAAACAATTTTTAAGAAGATAAAACCTAAAAGTTAGGCAGAGAACATCTGGGAAACTGGAATGAGAGGGGAGCATAGATAGCAAGAGGCTATAGCAAGGAATGAGGAGCAAGCCAAGAGCAAGCCATACCTTGCTGCCCCACATCTGCTGTGTCAAGTTCTGAACCTGAACCCAAGTCAACATCTAGTCCCTGAGACCTTGCCTGGCAAATAGTGGTCCAAGCCAATACATATCCCTTCAAATTCCAAGAAAACCTGCAGCCAAGTTTGAAATTCCAGCCCTAGACAGGCTGTGCTGAAGCAACCTGATCTATATTCCATAGGGAAAGCAGGAGTCCTAGTCTGGGCCTGTGGTGAGGACATAGATCCTATTTTGGGGTAATTGAGCCCCCTGAATCTTTTGCCAAAAACTCAAGGCAGAGCCCCAAGGCAGGGAAATCAGCTGTGTGCCTGATCAGATCAAGCCAAGAGTGAGACTAAAAACCTGCACCTCAGCCTAAGGCTAGAATTTGAGAGATGCCTGACCTAATCAAGTCTGAGGCAAGAATTTCTGCTATCAGCAGCCTCAAGGTTTAATTGAATCAGCAGTAGGAGCTGACTCTCAGAGCTTCCAGCCCTCAGGCCATCATACCAACTTAGAAGAATTGAAATTGGCAGAAACCCAGAAATAAAACTAAGATTAGCATCAAGGAATGACTGAAGTTTAAGAGGATACCCTAATCTCCAAGAGAAGAAAGCCTACCTATAAAAAGATTGGAAAAATGAAACTACAAAAAAAGCACCTAATCATAAAGAATTTTTATGGATACAAAAAAAGCAAAGTACAGTGAAAGAAATGGACAGTGAAAGCAAAGCCAGCAAGGCAAAGTCCAAAAGAAAAATACGAATTGGACACAGATTCTGGAAGAGCTCAAAAAGGACTTCAAAAAAACAATTAAGAGAGGCAGAGGAAAAGTAGGAAAGAGAAATGAAAGTGACACAAGAAGAAATTAAAAAGGAAGCTTAAAAGCTGATGAGGAAAATCAGGCCATAAAAATTAGAATTGAGCAACTAGAAGCTAATGGTTTCATGAGACATCAAGAAATAATAAAACAAAAGAAAAAAGAAAAAAGAAGGAAATGAATTCACATGCACAAAAATATTTGTAGCAGTTCTTTTGATGGTAGCAAAGAATTAGAAAATAAAGTGATGCCCATCAATTAAGGAATGGTTGAACAAGGTGTAGTATATGAATGGGATGGAATACTATCATGCTATAATAAATGGTGAAGGGGATGGTTTCAGAAAAACCTGGAAAGACTTATATGAACTGATACAAAGAGAATGAACAATCAGTAGGATAATCTGCCCAGTAATAGCAACTTTGTAAAAGTAATAAACTATGTGAAAGATTTAGTGGCTCTGTTTAATACAGTGATCCACCACAACTTTTTTAAAGGCCTCATGATGAAAAAATACTATCCACATTGAGAAAGGAAACTGATGAACTCAGTGTAGATTGAACTTTTTTTCATTCCTTTATTTTTCTTGCTTTTTTTCCTAGAACATGACTAATGTGAAATATGATTTGTGTGACTTCATTTCTTGCTTTCTCAGTGTGTGAGGGAAGAATGTAGGAGAATTTGGAACTAAAAAGAAAAGGGAAAAAAAAAAGAAAAAAGCACTTAGCACTGTGCTTAACACAGTGCCTAGCAAATAGTAGGCATTCTATAAAAGTCTATTGTCTTCTTTCCTCTCCTCCCAGGATTTCACATTAACAGGTCTAGTTAACAATCTTTAATCAAACATCCACTGATATGATAAGCACTGGAAAGGCTTGGTGTCCTCAGGAAATTCTCTTAACCATCATTAACCTCACCTTCCTCTACTGTAAAATAGAGACTAGCTCTATTTTTTTTCTTAAAGCTCTAATATTCTATACTGATATGATATGAAATGTGACTTTTTTTATGCTTCCTTCAACCCCCAGATTAGGGTCTCTCCAAACTATTCTTATTGCAAATTCACCTTTTTATCTATACCTTTAATATGAACAGTTTATTCCTCACATAGATATTTCTTAAATTTCAAAGTTTGGGGGGACCATGGAGAATGGTTTTACACGAGAGATTGGGAAATCAATTTCCGAACTTTTCCCCTTCCAGTTCCAGTTATGTGGTCCCTAGCAAACACCTGGGCTGAAGGTTTTACAACTAAATTCGATTTTATTCAATAATCTTGTATGAAGCACCTACTATGTATCAGGCAGTGGAGATGCAAAAATAAAAGCAAAATGCCCCCTTCCCTAAGGAAGTTGCATTCTATATGCAGAAATAACACATGCACCAACAAACAAATTAAAAGTACACCCAATGTTTTGGAGAACACTGGTCATTGTTGTAGGGCAATTAAGGAAAATCCATTCCTAGGAAGTGATGTTTGATTTAATCCTTGAAGTGACTTCAGAGGTCCAAGAGGGAGAGTTGAAAAAAGGCATAATTCTAGGTGTGAGGGAAGGCCATAAGGAAATCAAGAGGGAGAAGATAGAATTTCACATTAGGTAGAAATTTTTACTGTAGCAAAAGAATTAAGGAGTGGGAAGAGTAATATGTAATCAGCCCTGACCAGCAGTTTAGAGTTCAAATGTAAAAAAAATCTTAATTAAATACTAAACATAGGAATTTGTATTTTATTCTAGGGACAGTAGGAAGCTGCTAATGGTTCCTTCACTTCCTCTTTCATGGGGTACATTAAAGTGGCTCCTTCTCAGGGAAACAAGTTGTTCATTTCCCCACTTCTCTCCTCTTTCTAGTACTATAGGAAAAACCCTTGCTTATTTTGTCATAATAGACTTTCAATCACTAAGAACATATAGTGTTCTGTGGTCCTAGTCTTGGAGAACTTTCTTTAAATCTATGCATTCTCACTATGACTCTGAGAATCATATTTTAGATTTTTTTAAAAATGTATTTCAAGTATGAAGAAGAACGATCTGGAAATCATGACAGCAGCACAAGGCAGCCAGTTGGAATAGAAAGGGGCCATAAATTTCAATAAGATCTAAAGAAACAGCTTGCTTGGGAGAAAAAATATTTAAAAGCCTATAACATGTAGGTCTCAATCATTTTAAACTATCACTTCTTTAAAAATGAGACTCAGATCAAAGAGAGCTCTAAATCAGGAATAGCCTGCCTGGTAGTCAGCCATTCATCTGTGTAGTGAGGACAGCCAGTGCAGACTGTACAGAGTGAAGGGTGAGGGGGAGTAGGGAGAAAAGCAAGCAAAAAGCCAAGGGGAGGGAGTCCCGATTTGTTTTCTAACGAGTGTCTTCACAGCTTCAGGTATACAGATTAAAATCAATAATAACCTTTGGATAAAATGCATCCATAGCGTCTTAGGATTTAGGAACTACCTAATGTAACCTCCTAATTTTCTAGGTGTAGAAACTGAGGCCCAAGGTAGGGTGCTTGCCCAAGATCAAACAGATAGAAAGTGCCAGATGTAGGATTTAAACAAAGAAAGATCTAGATTTACTTTATCTCTCTTTCTTAGTTACTTGATTTCTTTTTTCTCCTTTTTGTTTTTTTGTTTTCCTTCCTCATTCCCATCCTCTCCTCCTTCCTGCTGTTCTTTCTCTTTCTTTTAGTCTTATTTTCTTAACACTCACTTATTTCATTATCATTTCCCACCAACTCCCCCCACCCCCTTCTTATAGAGACCTTTCTCCTGTAACAAAAAAGTATAATCAAATGAAAAAAATCAGCATAATGGAAACATTCTGCACATCTCCTATACTCCCTTCTGCCTCTTGGCAGAAGCATTTTCACCAGCAATCTTAGGGTCTAGAGAGTCTTTGTGAAGTCTAACTCTCTGATAAGTCTCCTGTCACACTGTCCCTGCCAGGCTGATTTGGATGGCTGAACAATGTGGACCAGTTCATTGAGCATACTTGCTCCTCAATAAATAGCCTCAGGAGCGTTTTCTTTTCCTCATCATGTAGAGTGTGGCTGATGTGCTCTTTTCTCTATAGGTATATCAGCATATACTAACCCAGCTATCAAATCTCAGGTCAGTCAGCATTTCACAGAGTTCACATGGTCCTAGATTGAGAACTGAAAAGACCCTTAAAGGTCTAATCCCACTCTCTTCTTTTATAGATGAAGAATAGAGAGGTAAAGGGAAATAAAGTGGCCCCTCCCCCAAGACAACACCTGTTGGAAGTAAGAAATCTGGTATTTGAATCCAGACCCTTGGACTCCAAAGCCAGCTCTCTTTCCAGGAAACCATACTGTCTAACTTTATCTTCTGCATATAATTGAAATGTTTGGTTAGGCTTAATAAGTAGAAAGAGTTATATTAATTGGCTGGAAAGGAATGGAGATGAAAGAATATCCATTTAGTTATTCTGCCTCCAAGAAGAGCAAGAAGTCACACTACTCTGCAAGTTCAATGCTTCTTGTATTATGTGTATGTGTACACACACACACATACAGAGAGAGAGAGAGAGAGAGAGAGAGAGAGAGAGAGAGAGAGAGAGAGAGAGAGAGGAATATACAGCCTTCCCCCTGCTAGGTTTTTGGGGGCATTGATTGAAGAAGGTATATCTGAGTAATAAAATACAGGCATACATAAAAAGATATGTGTATGTTTACATGCAGAATAGCCTTACCCCAGCCAAGGTAGACCTGAAGGACAGCCATGTGCCGCCCTGTAGAATATACATCAGACTTCTGACTGGCTCAGATATCTCTGAAACAAGGTATAAATGGCAAGACTCAGACTTTGTTCTGTATAAATTTGGGAAATTAGACTGTTATCAGAGAAATTTGTTATAAAAATGTTTAGGAAAAGTACATTTTGCTGAAAAGTACTCTAGATAATGAATTAATTTCAGTACTAAACATACATGTAGCAAATGAGATAGTGTCTAAATATAGGAAAAGCTGAGTGAGTTACAGGCAGACATCTAGACATCTAGACAAAGAATAAACAAAATGATAATTAAGAGATCTTTACACAGAAAAAGAGTTTTAGAAAAATTAGATATGCTGAGTCAGAAGAAGTATAAACCTTTTGGAGTTGTTCATGGAACTTTTGATAATATATTAGGGCATAAAAACCTCACAAACTAATGCAGAAAACAGAAGTATTAAGTATAGCTTTTATAAACAACAATGTAATAATAATAACTTCATTTTGGGAGAGATGAATGAATCACTAAATAACTTAATCATAAAGATTGAATGTGTCAAAGAACAAATCATAGGAACAATAGATCATTTCATTAAATGTAATGACAACAATAACATAGCAAACAAAACTTTTTGAGATACAGCCAAAGTAGTCTTTAGAGGAAATTTATAACTCCAAAACCTTTTACCAATAAAAGAAAAAATTAATGAACTGGGCATTGAAAAACATAAATATGTGGATTGGGGAATAACTGGGTGCCAGTAAGGAAATGAGACAAACTGGGGACACTCCTACACCTCACAAGGGAAAAGACTGACAGGTAAACACAGAATAACTAAACAAGGATATGAGGACTGAGGAATGGCAGTTTGTCGATTAAACTGACCACCTATCAGCCAGGGATGTTAAGTAACTCCAAGTTGTAGGATCTTGATGGCTTAGAGGGGTCTCAGGAAGTATTAATAAACAGGTTTATTGTTAAATAAGGGAAGTGGGTGAGAAGAGTTAGAAAACACTAAGAAATAGCCCAACTGTCTATACTAAGCTACAGACAGCTGGAGAGGGCTGGAGAGTTTGGATTCTCGCTGCACTTGTACACGGTACTCCAAGGTGACACAGGAACCAGGATAAAATCCTTGTACAGTCAGTTAAGTCCACAAAATCTCTAGGGAGTAAAGGCAGACTATTCCCCAGCAGTTGGTCTGAACCTTATCTCTACCTAGGCTGAGATAGTTGATAGATCGTTTCTTCTCTGTAATCCCAACTTCTTAGCTCCTTAGATACTTAGCAAAGCTGGACCACACAGCACACCCTCCTACTCCAAGCTTGGCCAAAAGAAACTCCTCTCTTTCAAAACCCTGGCTTCATTCCATGATGGAATGTCCATGCAACCAGTTCAAGGTTTCTTCAAGCTGTCAGCAATTTCTGCCTTATCTTAAGTCTATACCTATACTATAATTTTTCTATAACAGCATGCAATAAAAAAGAAAACTAGAATTCAGAAGTCATACTGGTGGGTTTTAATTTTTGCCAAAAAATTAATTAATTTAATTTATGCCAAAAAATTTAAACTGCTGATCAAATGACTCGATAGAAATTCTGAAAAAAAAAACAAAGAAGAGATTAAAAAAATTGAAAGCAAGAAATGGTATTAATAAGTGAAACAAGGCAACTAATTCTATTTTTTAAAGAGAGAAAACCAAATTACCAGTATTGAAAATAAAAATCATGTTCATCTCCAATGAAGAAGAGATAAAAAAATTCTGAAGAACTATGTTGATCAATTAATATGTAAATAAAACTAACAATCTAAATAAGATGGATGAATTTTACAGAAATGTAAAATGTCTAGACTATCCCACAAAAATAGACATTTAAATAACCATATTTCAGAAAAATAAATTAAACTAGCCATATATGAACTCTCAAAATGGGGAATAAAACAAAACCAAAACCAGGACTAGGTGACTTTGAATTCTATCAAACACTTAGAGTACAAATAATATTTATATTGCATAAGCTGTCTTTATTTCAAATGATATGATAATGAAAATATATTGAAATAATATAATACTGAAGTAAAGCATATTTATATATACATATATATTAGGTGTTACTTTTGTCATACATAAACTAGAAGGAAGCAAAGAAAAGAAAGGGTTCTACCAAATCCCTTACATTATATAAAAATGATCTTGATATCTAAATGAATGGAAGGAAAAACAGAGAAAAAAGATATAAATTAAATATCATTAAACATATTGATAAAATATCAACGAGACTACAGTGACATTAAATAATAAAAAAACTATACACAAAATGACTAGATAGGATTTATAGTAGAAATGAATGACTTGTTCAATATTAGAAAAGCAATAACAAAATTGAACATATGATTAAAAATAACAAAAATCATGGGACTATATCAACAGAGGTAGAAAAGACTTCTAACATGATAAAATAAACTGTTTTCAACAAAGCAAGTATCCAGGACAGCTTCAAGAGACTCATGATGAAAAAAATTATTCACCACCATAAAAAGAACAGAAAGAGTCTGAATGCAGATTGAAACATACCATTCTTTCCATTAATTTCTTTCATGAATTTTTCTCTGATGTAAACAATATATGTCTTGTTTCATGACATGATGAACAGGAAAATACACATTATGTAATAAGATATGTACAACCTATATAATATTGCCTGACTTCTTGGGGAGAGATGATGGGCAGGAGACAGAGGGGAGGAAAAGAATGATACATAAATTTTTGAACATAGCTAATGTGAGAATTTGTTTCTTTTGGATAAGCATATTTATTGTAATTTATTATATCTTTATAACAAATCATATGTATTATGTGATTGTTTTGTTACTATATTACATTATATGTAAAAAAGACAAGAACAAAGGGTAGCAAAAAGTAGGGTTAGGATAATCATATAAAAAAAAAAGAAAAGAACATTGATAAATCATTAAAAAATGCAAATAAGGGAGAAAAAAATGCAGAATGGTATCCAGACAAAGAAAGCAGTGTTGGAATTACAATGTTAATTTTGAAATATATGTTTTAAAAGCTTAATGTCATGGAGATTCACAGTTTCATATGTGTCCTTTTTTCTGTTCTTTAAATATGGAAATGTTCATATTTGTTAATGCATATCAAGTTCATGGTCATAAAAGAGAATTAAAAAGAAGATATAATACTGATTTTTGTGTGTATTTTTTTTTAAACCACCATCCATGAGAATAAATGGATCTTTCCTTAATATAGTAAGAAGCATGTATACAAGAGCCAACATTGTTCATAATGGGGATAAACTAGAGGGCTTTCCAATAAGATCAGGGTTCATGAAGGTATATCCATTGTCGTTATTACTATTCAATAAAGTGCTAGTGTGCCCACTCTCAGTCTCTGTCTGTCGGTCTCTGTCTGTCTGTCTGTCTGTCTGTCTGTCTGTCTCCATACACACACACACACACACACACACACACACACACACACACACACACACACATCCACTTTTGCATCTGTCTTTCAGACATTTCCAACTGGATGTCCAGTAGATATCTTGAGCTCAATATGTCCAAAACAGAATTCATTATCTTTCCCCATAAATCTTCCCTAACTCCTTTCTTCCTTCTTTATATTGAGGGCAAAAAATCCTTCTGATTACTCAGGCTCATAATGTAGGAGTTAGCTGGAGTCCTCACCCTCTCACCCTGCCACATCCAAACTGTTGCTGAGGCCCACAGATTTCATCTTTAAATATCTCACAGAGATGCTCTCTTCTCTCTACTGCCATGACTGCCAATCTAGTGAAAGCCTTCATCAACTCATACCTGGATTATTATAATAGCCTCCTGCTAAGTCTACCAGCCTCAAGTCTCTGTACTCCAATCTATCCTCTATTCAGCCACTGAAATGATTTTCCTAAAGCCTAGATTTAATCCAGTTATACCCCACCCCAAACCCCCTGAATAGACTCCAGTTGCTTCCTTTTACCTCAAATACAAAATGTTCTATTTAGTATTCAAAGTCTTTCATAACCTAGCCCCCTCCAGTCTTCCTATACCTCACTTCCAACATTTACTCTTCAATCCAGTGACACTATCCTAACTGTTCCAGGAACAAGACTCTATCTTTTGCCTCCAAATATTTTCTCATAGGGGACTTGCCTAAAATATTCCCTCTCCTCTACGCTGACTATTGACCCTCCTGGCTTTAAGTCCCCAATCCTACTTTCAGGACATTTTCTTTAACTCTTAATTGCAGTGCATTCCCTCTGGTAATTATTTCCTATTTATCTTATATATAATTTGTTGTGAGTCTGTATACCTACATGCATACACACATACATACACATATACACATACATACGTGTGCATATTTTTTCTGCATATGGTATCCCTATTATATTATAAATTCATTTGGGGCAGGAATTGTCTTTTGCCTATTTTTGTATTCCTAGCCCTTAGCACAGTGCCTGGCACATAATACGTTTATCAATTTATTGATTGTTGGGATTCTAAGGTATTAAGACATTAAAAAATTCAAAGATAAGCACAGGCAAAAAGAAAACAAAATTATTGTTGTTAGCAGATGATAAGTGATGGTTTTCCTATAATATTCCTAAAAAGTCAAACATAAAACTAGTTGAAATAATTAGCAGCTTCAGCAAGGTTGTAGGATATTATCATCATTTTTTGTGTATTATAAACAAAATCCAATAGAAAGAGACAGAGAGATTATATTTTTAATGACTACAGAAATTATAAACTATTTCAGAGCCAACCCGCAAAGATACAGAAAGGAATGATATGAATATAACAATGAAACACTCTTCACAGTAATACAAATCTAAATAATTGAAGAAATATTAACTGCTCATTGATATTGCTGAGCCAATATAATAAAAATTACAATCCTACCTAAATTAAATTATATATTCAATGCCAAACCAATCAAACTACCAAAGGAATTCTTTATAGAGCTAGAAAGAATAAAATTCACTTGGCAGAACAAAAGGGGAAGAATCTCAAGGGAAATAATGGAAAATAATGGGAAGGAAAGAATCTTAACAATAATAGACCTCATATTACAAAACAGTAATCATCAAAGCAATTTAGTTCTGATTAAGAAATAGAGAGGTTGATCGGTGGCCCTATTAGGTATATAACATACAGAAGCAAAATAAGCACAGCTGCCTAGTAGTGTTTGATAAGTCTGAATGTATCCATTATTGGGGCAAGAATTCACTGTTCTACAAAAATGTGGGAAATACTGGAAATCAGTATGGCAAAACAAGAGGTAACATCTAACATACTCTACCCAGATAAGCTCCAAATGTGTACGTTATCTCAACATAAACAAATTTGTAGACAAGGAAGAAATTTCCCATGAGATTCATGGATAGAGGTTGAGTTTAACACCAAACAATTTGATAGAGAGGATCACAGAAGGCAAAATGGGCAATTACATAAAATTTACTTGAACAAACAAAACCAATACAACTAATTTTTTCAAACAAATAAATGGGAGTGAGGCATTACAGAAAGCCTCTCAGTAAAAGGTCTCATCTCTAAGATATATAGGGAACTGATAAAAATTGATAAATGGTCAAAGAATATGAAGAGGCAGTTTTTTAAAAAAGTTATCCAAGCTATCAATGTCCATATGAAAAAGGCTTTAAATCACTAACAATTAGATAATGTCAAACTAAACCACTCTGAACTTCCAGCTGACATTCATAAGATTGGCAAAGTTGACAAAAATTTAAAATGGTGAATTATGGAGGGGCTATGAGAAAATAGGTATATGAATGGAACTATGACAAGGTCCCAACCTTTTGGTAAGAAATTTAGAACTAGATCCTAAAAAGTTATTACATGATATATATCTGGGGCAGATATATAGGTGGCTTAGTATATACAGTGCCAGCTTTTGAGTCAGGAGGACCTGGGAACAAATCTGGCCTCAGATACTTCCTAGCTGTGTGAATGTGGGCAAGTCATTAACTCCATTTGCCTAGCTCTTGATCTTCTGCCTGAGAGTTGTTACTAGGAGAGAAAATAGAGGTTATTTTTAAAATGGTGTATATCCTTATATCCAGTGTTCCCACTAGGAAGTCTATCCCCTAAAAAGATCAAAGGAAGAGGGAAAGAACATATGTCTACAAAAGTATTTATAGCACCTTTTTTTGTAAAAGCAAAGAAATGGAAACTGGGGAATGACTAAACATATTATTTGAATATGATGGAATGTTATTGTGCTGTCAGATATGTTGAAGACAATAGTTTTAGAATAAGCTGGGAATGCTTACATGAACTAATGCAGAATGTGAAATGGCCGAATCAAAACAAATTACATAATGATAACAATATTTTAAAGATTAATAGCCTTGAAAGACTTGGAAAATCTTACCAATACAATGGCCAACCATGATTCCAAAGGACTGAAGGCAACTTAAGGAACAGTAGATAGAAAGTTGGGCCTGTACTTGGAAAGGCCTGAATTCCAATGTGGCCTCATAGAGTTATTAACCACGTGCCCCCCACTAAGCCATATAACCTTTCTTTGCCTCCGTTTCATTTATAAAATGGGTATAATGATGGCAACTGCCTGGCAGCAGGGTTTTTGTAAGAATCAAATAAAATAATATTTGTTAAGGAGGATAGGGGAAAGCACTTAGTTCAGTGTTTAGCACATAGTGGGTACTATGGAAATGCTTATTCCTTCTTCCTCATGATATACACATATATATCACATAAAATATAAATGCACACACACACACATACATATATATATATACATATATATATATATGTATATATTCAATATGGCCATGTGGGAATTTGTTTTACCAGACTATGTATATTTATAACAGGAGTTTTGTTTTTCTTTCTTTCTCAATTTGGAGGGTGGGAGGAGGTAAAGGCAGAAGAATTTTTTTTTGTTATTGAAAAGAATAAATTTTAATTTTATAAAGAAAAAAAGAGAATAAGCTTGGTCATTACAATCATATACCTTTCTGTTTCATTTAATTTGCCTCTGTTATTCTTTTAATTTATATTGTTGCAGTCATTGTGGATTTCTGAGTCTGCATACTTTATATGGTATCAACTCATATGTATATCTTCTCCAAATTTCTAAGTTTTCCTTTCATTTCTTAAAACAGAGTAATGTTTCATTTGAAGATTTGAGTATATATAAGGGCTTTCTGTCTTGTGGAGGTATAGTTTTTTTATTTTTGTTTATCTATTTAATTAACTAATTAATTTGAAATATTTTTCCATGGTTACATGAATCATGCTCTTTCCCTCCCCTCCTCCCACCCCTCTCCTGTAGCCAATAAGCAATTTCACTGAGTTTTACATGTGTCATTGATCAGGACCTATTTCCATATTATTGATACTTGCATTAGGGTGAATGCTTAGAGTATAGGTCCCCAATTATAACCCTATCAACCCATGTGGTCAAGTAGTTGTTTTTGTTCTGTGTTTCTACTCCCACAGTTCTTTCTCTGGATGTGAATAGCACACTTTCTCATAAGTCCCTCAGAACTGTCCTAGATCACTGCATTGCTGCTAGTAGAGAAGTCTATTATATTCAATTGTGCCACAGTTTATCCGTCTCTGTGTAGAATGTTCTCCAGGGTTCTGCTCTTTTCACTCTGCATTAATTCCTGGAGGTCTTTCCAATTCACATGGAATTCCTCCAATTCATTATTCCTTTGAGCACAATAGTATTCCATCACCAGCATATACCACAATTTGTTCAGCTATTCCCCAACTGAAGGGCATCCCCTCATTTTCCAATTTTTTGCCAGGAGGTATGGTTTTAACAGGAGGATTCCTAGGTTAAAGATTATGCTCATTTTCATTACTTTTGTAGCATAATACCATGTTTCTTTCCAGATATGTTGAATCCATCACAGGTCCACTATAACAGAGGTACCAAACACACTCCTCACTGCCCTAGATGTAATTGGAAAATATTTAGCAAACTAAATAAAAATGCAATAGAACATAATGTTTATATGTGATTTTCTAATCAATATGCAGCATATATATATATATATATATATAGTTTACTGGCTCTATTTCTATTTGGGTTTGAGACTACTGCACCAAACCAATCATAGTTCTGCCAACAGTGCATTAGTGTGTCTATTAAAGTTAGCCATTCCTTTGAGGACTATTTATTCATATCAATTGAGCACTTATTTACTGGAGAATGACCTTGGTCTTCTATATTTACATTAGTTACCTATAAATGTTGGATGATTGGCCCTTATCTGAGATATTTCATGCAAAGATTTTGTCTTACATGATAGATTCTAGTCTTATATGAATTTTATTGATCATGCCAATTTCATGTCATCAGTATTATATATCTATCTATATATACATATATATATCAGTATATATCTTTTGTGATCACCTCTAGTCATTTGTTTAAGAAGTCTTTCCTAGTCTTGATAGAAAGTGTCTGCTTTGTTGTAGTCTAGTGAAAGTCACTTCTCTGATTCTGTTCTATTTTTTTTAATGTCATGACTTTTAACATTAAGTTCACATATTCATTTTGACCTCATTGTAATAAATTATGTAAGACATTAGTCTAAATACATTTTGGCAGATTCTTAGAAATTTTGTCAACAGAAAAGAATAGAATTCTTGCTCCAAAGATTTGTAAATCTTTCAGGTTCATCAAACTGAGTTATTGAATTTGATTGTTTCTGATTCTTCTTTATTAAAAAGTTATAAGCCTAATTTCAATCAAGAGGCTTAGATAAGTAGATCAGATCATTTCCCAGCTCCCAGTTTTGACAGGGTTAATGTGTTTGTTGACATATAATTCAATTCAATTCAATTTTGCCTGCATTTACAAAAATCATTTGTGTACACAAAAGTGATAGGCATTAGAAACCTTAGGGCTATAAAAATTTGGATGGGCTGGAGGCAGGGGTGGAATAAAGAATAATAGAGTACAAAATTATTAGGAAATATATATATATTATAACCCAAAGACAGATTATGAAATACATAGCATATTACACATTCAGGTTGCATATTGAAGCCACATTGTATAGATTCTACCAATGGGCTTTGGCTGACTACATGTACAACCTCTTATCCCATCACTCCTGGAGTACCACATGTCAATCTATGACTATTGGTTAGATATTACTGGTAGTCTGTGAGTAATAGGACAAGATAGTTTTAATTCTTATAATCCTGGATACAAGTCTTGAATCTGGTGCTTACCTACTAAGTGACTATAAACAAATCTTTTCATGTTTCAGTGCCACCAGGCAATTCTAAGAAAATATGTTAATGGTTACTGTTGGCAATTGTAGAAAGAGTTTCTAACATATAAGTCCTTACCCTCTCACCTCCTCTGAAATATCTTCTGTTTATTTCTCTACTAAAAGATGTACTTTTGTTACATTTCTATTTTAATAAAGAATTATATTTTTAGAGAAAAATCAATATTGACTACTATATTAGCTAATATATTAGCATGGAGCACTAAAAAGGGAGTTTAGCCAATAGTAAACTTAAATTCTAGTTCCAATCTTGGGCAAATTGGTTATCTAAGTCTATTGGTTTACATGGTTTTAGTTATTGAGAACATCTCCATTCCATTCTTTGGTTTCCACCATAGGCCTAGCAACATAATTTTGGCACAAGGGAGACTCTTTTCCCCATCATCCACCAGTCATCAAAAGTTCAGAGACTCCCTCACAACTCAGTGTGAAGGAAAGTGAAGAATATTTTCTCCTTTAGAGACTTCTATATGCATTCTCTCTACTAACTCTCCAGCCAATTCAAAGGTTTTCTGCCATCATTTAGTAATTGGACAGGAAATAGTCACATTCTACTTGCATTTGTTCTGAAGTGAAGGACAAGGTCCTCCACTATGCAAGCCCAGAAGCAGGTTTCCCACAGATCCATATAGATTACATCCCACAGAATAAATTGCTCCTGTTCAAAGTGCTGTACTATCATTGACCAGTCTCCATAACATTGTCTTAGGTCTAGGACTAGGTTTTTTATGAGTATATCCAAAAGGGTCCTCTGATCTTATATGAGCTTTTAAGCTACAACTGTAGATAAGCAATGGGACTGCCTTTATTTCATAATACAAAAAAAAAAAAAAAAGAAAAAAAAAGAAAAGAAAAAAGAAAAATGCAAGATTCCTAGAGCCTTCAAACAATCAAGAGAATGTTCCTTCCCTCTCCAGAATTTCCTCCTACTCTTCAGGGTTTTCAAGGCATTCTGTGGCTAAACTTCCTTTCAAAGAGAAATGAATTTCATCATTGCCAATGAGGCAATATCTTACTTAAGACATTAATTTGCTCAACAACCCAACTAGTAGAGAGTTAAGACCAAGTTTTTCCAATCACATCATAGCTCTGTTCTTCACTATTTCTTCTCCAAAATCATGTGAATGTTTCTCTTCTCTTTATCCAGAAACTCTCCCATTATCCTCTAGGAGACCATATTCAGGTACTTTCCTTTCTTTCTTTAAAAGACTGGGTCCAGGGACTGACCATTCCAAATGTCCCAGCTGCTTCCATTTTTCAGACACTGTAGGTCCCCCTCTGGGATTCCCTTCATGGTTTAGCTGCTGATTTTTTATAGTGGCTATCTCTAAGGTATAGTTTGTACTTCCCTGAGGAAAGATCAGGAGACTTTCCCTCTTCTGGGACCCAAATTCAGTCTCTAGTCACTAGTTCCTTATTCCTGTTTAAAATAAATAAACAAACCTTACCCTCTGCCTTAGAATCAATATTATTTCAAAACAGTCATATTTGAATGCAGGAATTCCCATCTCTAGGCCTGGTTCTCAAGCCACCAAGCCACCTAAACTGCTCCCTTGTTTCTGGTTTCAACACATATTCTTGTCTCTCTAAAACTGTTTTTCTTACAAATATTTGTTCTCCTTAATGGGCCAGAATCCCACTTTATGTACACATATAATTCCCTAATCAAATCCAATCAACTCTGAGTGCCAAGACTCAACCAATCATCTTTAAGGAGAGATAAATGGATCAGTAAGTCCCTTGGCCAAGAATTCTTCCCTTACCCAAGGTCAATGCTGGCATTTGTACTTATCAAGAAGACAAATCTCCAACAAAGGCTGAATTTTTTTTATCCTGCAAATTCTGTCATGCTAACTTGTAATCAGACCCTTGGCATATAAAATAAGGGAGACAGATTAGATGACCTCCTAGGGCTCTGAAATCCTATGATTCTGGGCTTCAGTGACTATGAATTATGGATTTTATCTCAATATTTCCTACTAGCCATACACAGCTTTCCTGACTAGTCTGTGCTCCATTATTGATAATTCAACAAACAGATATTAAGTTTTTTTTTATGCCAAAGACACAAAATGAAAAAAGGAACAATCTTTGCATTCTATCAGGGGAGACAGTATTTCTCATTTGTAAGTATATATAAAACACAGACAAGATTATTACAAGGTCATTTTGTATCGACACCTTTCATTTCCAGATCATCTTCATTTCCAAGTACAAACCCCTCTCCCACATCATTTTGAACCATTTCTTTTAACAAAAAATTAAACTAAGAGGGAAATTTTCAGCAATATTAGCATGTGTATCAACCAAATCTGATCATATATGTGTAATGAAGGCCTGATATTATGTGCAGAGCCCTCAGGTTACTTAGATGATGATTCCTCCTTCCAGGAGAGTTGTGATGATTTATAAGGGAAATTAAATCTTAAATTGTAGAGAGTGCCAACATATTCTGTAACTGGTTTTGTTAACCAAAATGGGAGAGGAGGAATGGAAGGCTCTTTAATTGGCTGAAGGGGAATTCAGAGGCCTTAGCTTCCTCTAGGTACCCCTTGTCTCAGTCCTATTGGATGCTCCATTAGCATGGCACCTGGTGAGAGCAAATGGCATAAGGGGAAGGGGTTCTTGACCTTTCCAGTGAGACCACATGACCTTGAGAAAGGTCTTAACCATTGGCTTCTGGTTTTGGTCTTTTCAATTTTAGGTACAGCGAGTGGAGTTTCAGATTTTCTGAGGTTAAAAGTTCTGAAGAGTGTGTAAGCATCCCTATCTTCCAGAGTCCAGAATCTGGATTTGCAGCCAGGGTAGCATTAATGATCCAAGAGGGAATGAGTGACCTTTGAGAACTGTTTTCAACACAAACCCATAGAATCCACCCAAGGGGAACCATGAGAAGCAAAGTTAGCCAGACTGGTTCTGGGAGAGTGAGCCAGAGGACGCTTATTACATATATAATATTCCATATAGTTAATACCTCACCTGTGCAAAGAATGTATTCTACTACCTCTTCTTACAACAAAGCTTAACAACAATCATTACAGAATGTTCAGATTATTTTTGTTGTTGTTCTTTCCATTTACATTGTTATTATCATCAGTATTCCATTCTATTATTATTACATTGTTACTATTCTGTATATTATTTTATTGATTGTACTTGTTTCATTTTGTATCAGTTCTTTTGTGTGTTCCTGTATTTTTGTATTCATCATATTCATTGTTTCTTGCAACTGTATGTATATATGTATAGATACATATGTAGGAAAACATACATACATACATAAATCTGGAATTACCTGAAGGGTTGTTCTCAAAGAGTGGTTCTTAATGGTACAGTGTTAACATGTAGGAAATCTCCAGTCAAATACTCCAAGAATTCATGAGACTTGTTTCATGAGAGGCCTGTGCTCTTTAAGGTTTTGTTAAGACCTTGGATAAGGTCATAGGTTGTATGTTCAATAAACTTGCAGATGACTTAAAGTTGAGTGCAATTGCTAATGTGTTGGGTGACAGGACACAAAAGGATCTTAACAGCATAGCTCATTGCAGTCAATCTGATAAGATGAAATTAGTATGAATAAATGTAGTCTTTCTCTTGGGTGCAAAAACTCAATTTCACATTCATAAGACAGGAGTGGCATGCTTAAATGGCAGTTGTTCTGAAAAAAGATCTGAGAGCTTTAGATGTAATGTTTAGCACCATGGCCAGCATATGGTGCTAAACTTAATAAAGGTTAATTGACAGATTAGTCAATTTTTAGCTCAGTATGAGTCAGCTGTGTAATGTGACATCCAAAACAGGTAATATAATACTAGATTACATGAAGAGGGTCCTAAGGGGACAACTAGATGGCTCTGTGGATAGAGCACTGAGCCTAGAGTAAAGAAAACTTGTATAGAATTTGGCCTCAGATACAACCTCATTATGTGACCTTGGGCAAATCACTTAACCTTTGTTTGCCTTACTCCACTGGAGAAGGAGTTGGCAAACCATTCCAGCATCTTTGCTGGAAAATCCCAAGGGCATATGGCCCCAGGGTTATGAAAAGTCCAACACATTGAACAATTGAACAACAAGCTTCTAGAAAGAGAGAAAAGATGGGTCAACTGTGTTCTTCTCAAGTCAGACCTCAACCAGAATAGAGGGTTCAGCTTTAGGCACTACCATTTAAGAAAGCTGACAAACTAAAGAATATGCTGCAGAGGAGGAAGGTACTCAGGAGGCTTTTGAGTCCACTATATATTAGGATTGTCTGAAGGAACTGGGGATGTTTATTCAGGAGAAAAGAACTGATTCAGGGGAAACTGGAGAATTGTCTTCAGTATTTCAAAGGCTGTCATGTGGAAGACTGATTTATCTGGTCTATTTGGTCTCAGAGCAATGGGAAGATAGTTTCAAAGAGGTCAATTTAAAATTGATGTCAAGAAAATCTAACAATTTGAGTTATCACAAAATGCCATGGGCTGCCTAATAAGGAAGTAGATTCTCTTTTATTATAGGCCATGATTCAGAGGCTGAACTACCTATGCTAAAGTGGAGATTCTCTTTAAATATGGGTTCAAGTAAATAAGGGGTTCTAAAACTTCTTCATATCACAGACCCTTCTGGTGATGTCTAGGAAGCACTCCTTGGACTCCTGGTTTTCAAATGAAGAGAACAAAGAAAGCAAATTGGATTAAAATACAGTTATCAAAAGAAAAAATTAAGTCCACAAATCCCAGATTAGAAACCTCTGGTCTAGATGGACACCGAGGTCCCTCCTAAGTCTCAAATCTTGTGCTCTTATAATTTTTTGATTCTTTCAATGACTACCAATCTTTATTATTTAAATATTAATATTCTGCCAGTGTTGTTATATGGTGTCAAAATGTTAAATCCAGTGGCCTCTGAAGAACTGAAAACAAAGGCAGAGACAAAGCAGGGAATTACCTGACTTCAGGCTAAAAATTAGATTTACTCACTGAACTATATTAACTTCATTATCTTGATGGGACTATTTCTGTCCTCTCTTAATAAAACCATTGGACTGGTTTCTAAGACACCTTCTTCCACAATTTCCATTGCACTCTGGGCAATAATTTTTTTTAGTTCACCCCTTTTACTTTTCTTAAATAAAACTAGAATGCTTGCCAATTTCTAATTCCCATGTGTCTCTACTGTGTAGTGCAATAAAAAGCATAAAAGAGAGGAAAAGTTATGTCTCCTAAAATTAGCCAGGAGTTCTTCATGGAAGTGTGTCTTCTTGAGACCAAAGGCCAAAGCCTCCAAGTTCCTAGGAGGCACCACTTTCTGAAAGCCTTTGCTATGGCCTCTGAATCTACATTTTTTCTACTTTATTCTCCTAAAGAAATAAGATAACTTGATATTTATAAATGCAAAATACTCTGATACCCCTACACTAGCCACACTCTCTTTCTTTTCCCATCTTGGCCCTTTGTTGTTTCAGTCCAATTCCTTTTTTTTAAAACCTCACCTTTCATCTTAGAACCAATACTCCATATTGGTTCTAAGGCAGAAAAGCAATAAGGACTAGGTAATGGAGTTTAAGTGACTTGTACATGATTATATATAGTTAGGAAGTATCTGAGGCCAGATTAGAACCCTAGACCTACTGTCTCTAGGCCTAGCTCTCTATCCACTGAGCCACCTAGCTGCCTACTCCCTAGTTCAATTCTATATTGCCCTTTTCTTTGAGTCTTTTTGCAGGCCCTTAATAAATCATAGGTGGCTAGATTTAAAAGGAAAAATCTCTGTCCAAGCTTTCATCCTGATTAGGAGGCAAAACTCAGGGCAAAGAGAATTAAAAGGAATTTACTAAAAAGTATATCAAGGTAACAATAGGAAGTCAGTTCCTGGAAGTCAGTAAGGGATTCAAAATGGAGCCCTCTTATTGATAATGTTCATAATGACATAAAGTTAGTTATGATAAGTCCATGACAATTGCCAGGTACATGAGGAATAGCAGGTATTTCAAAGCTACAGACTGTGTGACAACCCCTCTAACATTGACTAACAAGCAAGTATGGGAACACTGGGTCACTGAATCAGCATAACTTTCAATAACTACATTGTAGGCCCCAGGTTCTAAAACTTTCCATTTCGAGTTCCTGAAGAATTCGTGGCATTGAATACACTAATTATATTAATAATTTAGTGTCCCCCCTCTCACTCTGAAATGACTTTGTATTTATTAAGGCTATATTTTTGTACTTATTCATCACTGGTACTTTCTGAGAGAATTTTAGTTCCTTAAGGGCAGGGATTGTTTTTGTTTTGCTTTGGTATCACCACCAAGGAACATGGTGCCTGACACATATTATTCACTTAGCAAATATGTATTGAGTTAAAATGAATGGAGTAACAAGAAGAAATAACATTAATTAGGCATCTAGAATATGCCAGAACTTTTTCCACTATCCCCCTGGTGGCTCCTCCTCTGTCTCTTCTTGACTTCCAATTAGAATGTAAATTCTTTGAGGGCAGGGGCTATATTTGTATTCCTAACTCATAACACAATGCTTGAATTGATACATGTTGAATTTACTTATGTTAGGTCTTGGGAGACATCAAGGTAAAATGAAGACAAGTGGTTGCCATATACATACAATGTGACCAGTGTTCAATAGGGGCAGAGCATGCAGCATTGAGGATACAAAGATTAAGAATATGCAGACTATACCTTCAGGGACCTTGTAGTCTATGAGGAAATGGCACCCCCACAAATAATGTACATATTATTTTGGTAAGTACAGAAGAGTTCAGAAGGTGGAAGGTAAAATCATTCCCATTGTGGGGATTAGGAAGGTTTTATAAAAGAGATGCCATTTGAGTATTATACTTGAAGTATTATAGTATTCCAGCTTATAAAGATTGGAGTGGGAATTCCAGGCATAGGAAATAGTGTGAGCTAAAACACTTAGGCAGAGTGTGGGACATGTGTGGGGAAATAGGGAATTATATAATTTAGAACAGATTACATTGAGTCCATAGAAATAGGAAAGAAACTATTGTGAAATAAAAGTTGGAGTCCATATAGTTTGGAGGCAGCTTATAGAAGGCCTTGAATTCCAGGTAATGAAGCCTGAAATTTATTTGTTAGGCAACTGGGAGAATTTTTTAAAAATTAGATTTGTGCATTAGGAAGATTTTTCTGGCAGAAGTATAAAGTGTGTGGATAGGGAGAGAAATTAAAAGCATGAAGACTAGTAAAAGTGACACGAGTGAGGAGAGAAGCTAAAAGTTTGGAAGCCAGATATGAGCCAAGAGCCTATCCAAGAAGTAAGGAGACCATGAACTAGCATTTTGGTAGAAATACCAAAGGAAGGAAAAGCATAGAAATGAGAGACTTCCAAGAAATAGAACCAACAAGAGTTGATGACAGATAATATATGAGGGCCAAGGAATAGAAAGGAGTCAAAGAAGACCAGGAAGATACAAGAATAAAAAAATCCTTTATAATAGAGGGAGTTGAGGACATTTTTGTGGCTGAGGCTACCAGGACGGAGAGTAGAACAGAGAAAAGAAAAGGGTCAAGGACACATGAATGGGAACATAATTCTTGGTTCCTTATTGTAAGTCAGTGATGGGCAACCTTTTGAGCTTGGTGTATCAAAATTCACCAAAAAACTGAGCATAACTCGGGTGGTGTGTCATTTCAAGAAGAAAAAAACAAAATTTCATGATATTTATATTTTACATATCATAATTCTCTGTATGTGGCCACATGCGGCCGTGGTGTCATAGGTTAGCCATCAGAGTTCTAAGTGAATGGAGGCTACTTTTGGGCTTTTGCATAATAGAATGGCAAATCAATTACTTGGGAAGTAGGGAATCTTGCTCTTCAACAATCCAAATAATAGTTGTTATGCAAGCTATGATAAAATATATAAATTTACTGAGCCTAAAATTGAACTTAAATTTCTTATTTTACTGATGAGGGGGAAAGGGTTTTTAATCTTAAACAACAACAACAACTTGGGGGCAGCAAAGGTGGCTCAGTGTATTGAGAGCCAGGCCTAGAGACAGGAGGTCCTAGTCTGGCCTCAGATACTTCCTAGCTATGTAATAGTGGGCAAGTCACTTAACCCCATTACCTCACCCTTACTGCTCTTATACTTTAGGATCAATATGCAATACTAATTCTAAGATAGAAAGTAAGGATTTAAAAAATAGTGAGAAATGTATGCTGAGACAGTTTAGTCAGACTTTTTGTGACCTCATTTGCAATTTTCTTGGCAGAGATATTGGAGTGTTTTGCCATTTCCTTCTCCAGCTCCTCTTCCCAAGAAGGAAACTGAGGCAAACAGTGATGTGCCTAAGGTCACAGAGCTAGTTAAGTCTCTGAGGCCAGATCTGAACTCAGGAAGATGACTCTAGTCCTTGTACTCTATACACTACATTCACTAGTTGCCCCCCATCAAGATATAGAATACACTCCATGCCATGGACTCACCCCTATTGGAGATCTTCATAGAAAGACTGGATAATCTATCAGGTGAGAAAGTCTAGAGGTGATTCTTACTTAGATATAATTTTGACCATAGGATTGCTGAGATCCTGGCAAGCCCCAACTTTCTGATTCCTCTTTAGCTTTATGTGAAGTCTTTTCTGATTCATAGAATAGAAGCCCCAAGGGCAGAGGACTTTTTTTCTTGTTTTTCTTTGTATCTTTAGCAAATAGCACATTCCTTGCATTTAGTGAATATTTAATAAATGCATTATAAATCAAATAAAATCAAACCTACATATTTGAAAATGCTATCAAACAAGAACAAAATTAGAACTTCAGAATATTCTCTGACTAAATTAAATCAATGTTTCTCATGTTTCATGCCTAGAAATTCTATGAATTGAACTCATGGAATTTCTTTGATTGCTTGCTTTTAGTATTAAGAGAATCATTTACTTCTTAACAGACTGGATGAACAAACATTTATTAAGTATTTACTATATGCTTGACTTCTGGGCTTCAAAAACAGCTTACAGCTGTCTCATTGTGGAACTTCCATCTGCACATGGGACCTCCTCATCTTGTAAAATCCAACCATTCTTGTACCTTTTCAACTATGAATAATCCTCAATATGGCCATTGTTGAGTTCCTTCTAGAGCCTCCTTCTTATGGAGTGCTCAAGGTAGTATTTATTCCCTTCCCAGCTTCTAAAACCATGACCATGTGACAGGTACCTTCATCTCCATTATATCATTTTCACCTTCCTTTTATGTGTTACCTTCCCCTAGAAGATGAGCTCCCTGAAGGCAGGCACTATTTGCCTCCCTAGTACTTAGCACAGTCGATGGCAAATAGTGACAAGTGCTTGATTACTTCCTCCTTGTAGCGAGATAGATCTATGCTCACCAATGATGCAATCCCTTCGAGGCCCAAATATTAGCATGAAGTAGGATTAAATTTGATGATTTTCCAGATTCCTTTCTGGTTAAATATTTTATGAGCCTGAAAACCATATAGAGAGGTCAAAAGAAGAGGCCTCTAGCCATGCTCACAAAGTTCTATATGTGTCAGGTATGGGGATTGATGGTCCATTGGGAAACTCCTGTGAACACTGTTTTTACTCCTTACATGATAGTCAGATCAGATAAAATACACAACAAAAGTTAGAATATAGGAAATAAAGTATTAGATCACATGTTTCTAATTAAGGAACTATAGGAATTCAAATTTGAGGACACTAACTGACATTGAAATAGCCTTGTAAAGTATTTAAGTCTTTTTTTTTTAACCCTTAACTTCTGTAAATTGACTTATAGGTGGAAGAGTGGTAAGAGTAGGCAATGGGGGTCAAGTGACTTGCCCAGGGTCACACAGCTGGGAAGTGTCTGAGGCCAGATTTGAACCTAGGACCTTCCATCTCTAGGCCTGGCTCTCAATCCACTGAGCTACCCAGATGCCCCCTGTATTTAAGTCTTTTATGGCAGTTGGTGACCTGATGGATAGAGTACTTGACGCAGAGTCAAAAGGACCTGAGTTCAATCTGGCCTTAGACATTAAACTAGCTGTTAATCCTGTCAAAGTCATTATGTACTTGTCTGCCTCAATTGTAAAATAGGGATAATACCAAATCCTATTTCCCTCAACTGTAAAATGGGGATAATAAAAAATCCTACTTCCTAGGATTGCTGTATGGCTCAAATAAGATGATATTTAAAAAACACTTCTCACAGAGCTAGGCACAGAGTAGCATTTTAAAAATCCTTGTTCCTTCCCTCTCCCTTTAAATTGAGACTCACAACTCTGTTGAGTAGACAAACAATTTTACTTATTTCTGTTTTGTAGACAAAGAAATTATAACTGAGGTTACAAGGGTTAATTGACTTATCCATGGTCATATATATATATATATACATACATATATATATATATATATATAATATTATAGGCAAGATATGAATTATCTTTGTTGTTACAGGGGACTGTTGTTATGCAATAGGAGTACAGGGACAAAGTAGGTCCTCAAAGGACTTAGTTTCAGATGTAAGGGTGGGAGAGGAAATAGCATAAGTAAAGACATAGATGTAGATATATACATAGAATGTCTCAGAGCAGTAAAGAGATTGATTTGATTAAGGCCAAGGATTTGTTTCAGAAAAGCTGAATTAGTGACTTAGCAGGGCCAGATGATGACAAACTAATGCCTGAGATGTTTGGAATGCTGGGAAATAGAGGACCATATGAATTTGCCATCATTGGATTGATATAATCAAAGTTGGGCTTGAGGAAGGATATAGCTCCTTGAGGTCGAGATTATTTCATTTCCATCTGTGAATCTTCAATACCTAGTACATTGTAGGCAACTAATGAAAACTTGTGGATTGTGGAATCTTGTGTCATCCTAAATTCTCATTTTTCTCTCACCTTATTCATATCCAAAAAGTCACCATGTCCTATGTTAGGCTTCACTACATCTCTCATATGTATGCCCTCTTCTCTCTTCAGACACTGCTGTGACTCTAGTATAAGCCCTTATGACATCAAACTTAGATGACTGAAATAGCCTTCTGGTCAATCTCCCTGCTTCAAGTCTGTTCCCACTCTTATTGACCAAAGTCATTGCACTAAAGTGTACATAAGTCAGGGTATATCATTGCCTTTAATTAATAAATTCTACTGGCTTTCTATTCCCTACAGGATTAAATAGAAAATCTTCAGTTTGACTTTTAAATTCCTTTATAAACTGGCCTTTTCCTAATATTCCAGTCTTATATTTGACTCATTTCCATGTTCCCTGAAATCCAGTGATAATGGTCTCCTTGATATTCCTTAGGCACGACACTCCATCTCACAAACCTGTGCATTTTCACTATCTACCAGGCCTGGAACTCTTTTTTAAAAAACTAATTTATTTAACTATTTAGTTTAGAATATTTTTCCATGGTTACATGATTCATGTTTTTTTTTCCTCCCCTCCTCACTCCCCCCTCCAGGAGCCAATGAACAAAAATGGGTTTTACATGTATCATTGACCAAAATCTATTTCCATATCATTCATATTTGCAATAGGGTGATCATTTAAAGTCAACATCCCCAATCATATCCCCATTGACCCATGTGTTCAAGAAGTTGTTTTTCTTCTGTGTTTCTGATCCCACGGTTATTTCTCTGGATGTGGATAGCATTCTTTCTCATAAGTCCCTCAGAATTGTCCTGTATCATTGCATTGCTGCTAGTAGAGAAGTACATTACATTCGATTGTGCCACAGTGTATCAGTGTCTGTGTACAGTGTTCTCCTGGTTCTTCTCCTTTCATTCTGCATCTGGAATTCTTTTCATCCTCATCTTCATGGCTTGACTTCTTTGACTTGTTTTATGTCAAATAAAGTCTTATTTTCTATGAAAAAAATTTTGTGGTCCCCATTAATGCCAGTGCCTTTCCAATATAATTGTCTCTAATTTATCCTACCTGCATCTTGTTTGTACATGGCTCTTTACATATAATCAGGTTGAGTTCACTTACCTTGGCAGTATACTTTCCAGGGATGTCCACATAGATGAAAAAGCAGACACACACATTGCCAGAGCAAGCTCACTATTTGGGAGGTTTTGAAGGGAAGTGTGGGAAAGAAGAAGTATTAGGCTCCCTACCATACTGCAAATCTACAGAACCTTTGTACTGACTTCATTATTGTATGCCAACACTATGCCAGGAAATTCAATTGCTTCCATTTGATATATCTTAGCAAGATTCTTTGGACACTTGGCAAGATAAGGTACTGGACACTGAGTTTTGTTAAGCTGAACTGCCAAGCAATCAAATTCTACTGCAATTCCAATGGACTGACCACATTGGTCAAATGCCAAACTCATGTTTGCCTAAAAGATTATTTTATGGAGTGCTCACACAAGGCAAGAGCTTATGCAAAAGTCAGAAGAAGCAATACAAGGACATTCTAAAAGATTCTCAGAAGAACTTTGGTATCAGTCATTAGATATGGGAGACGTTGGCACAAGATTGTCCAGCATGGTATGCCTGCATCAAAGAGGGCTCCATACTCTAGGAGCAAAGCAGAATTGTAGTAGCATAAAGAAAGTGAGATTTTCAAATTTAGAAACATCCCCATTCCAAATGTTCATTCAACTATTTGTGCCCAATCTGTGATAGAGCCTACCAACCACATATTGGTCTGACCAGCCACAGTTGGCCTTGACATATTGGCTTTGACACAGGGCCATCATTTTGATATTCTTACAGTGTGAAGGACACCAACAACAAATCTCTAATTTATCCTGTTTATCTTGTTTGAACATAGCTCTTTACACATTGTCTCTCTCATTAAAATATAAGTTCCTCGAGGGCAGAGATTCTTTGTACCTTTTGTTTTATCAACAGAGATGGAACAGTGCTCCATCAATGATTGTCTATTTGACTTGATACCATGGTTGGAATAAGGAAGTCAGGGAAACAGATCAGTTCTTATTCACTTGTCCAAAAGGCTACATTATTGAGTCTTTGCCCAGGTTGATCTCGTGAAATCTCATTTGCCTCATAACATTCTCTTCTCACATAGTGTGTGTGATTTCTACCATGGAGAAAAAAGGCAAGAAAAAGTAAAGAAGGATGTCATTTTTTAAAAAGCTTAAAATGGGACTTCATTCCTGGTATTCATTTGGTCTGGTGGATGAGATGAGCCAATTGGAGAGCTGATGAATATGCTTTAAAAATAACCTAAGTTGAATTTCCAATCTTAAGTACTTTTCACATAAAGAAAGGAGACCTCCATGAGCACCTGGGGATCAGCAAAACATCTCAAATAATTTTTCAAATGTTTCATATTTGGCAAAACTTGATTTAACTCATTTTGCAAGCTCTTTCCTCCTCAGTCTTAAAGCCCAGGAGTATTCTGAAGGAAATTTAATCCGCATGTTTTTGATTCATTTACATTTTAAGATTTAGAAAATGTTATTTTCATATGAGACTTTTGATAGCCAAAAATCTTGGAGAGATTTTGTTGTTGTTATTGTTGTTTTTATAGTTATTGTCTCTTTAAAGTCTTGTAGGTTTGGAACAAAGGAGATACAAGCACCAAACAAAAAAGAAATAGAGGGTCCAGATGAAGCTGGAACACAGCAGCATTTCCTACCTGCACCAATCAGGAAGAGATTGCAAACAATGATAGGGGATGTCAACTCCTTGAAGACAAGGAATATTTGGTTTTGTCTTTTCATTTGTATCTCTCTAGCACATGGCAAGCAACTTAATGACTGTCAATATTAGAAACTTTGAAGGAGTCAAGAGAAGAAAGTTCCAAAGTAAATCATAAATTCATTTGGGGATTCATCCTTTCCTGAGTAGTTGCTGACCTTCATTTGAAGTCTCTCTGAAATTTTTTTCACATATAGTATATATGATCTCTACCATGGCAAGAAAAGGCAAGAAAACAAAATCAAAGTTGTCATTTTAAAAAAGCCTAAAATGGGAATTCATTCCTAGTATTTATTTGATCTAATGGAAGGTGGAATCCCAAAGTTAAGAAAGAAAAATGATCTTAAAATCTGTTCTTCAAACATATAATTCAGCAAACACTTTATATGTTTGAGATACTCTGCTAGGTGCTGAAAATATGAAAGCAGATTAAATTATACCTCCTCTCAAGATGATTTAAGTCAATTTAGAGGACTCATCTTGTACATAAAGAAGCATGGGAAATATTTACAGTAACTCTTTTTATGATGACAAATAATTGGAAATTATGGAGATCTCCTTCAGGTTGGGGATGGCTGAACAAGTTGTAGTTTATGATAGTAATTTGCTATAAGAAATGACTAGCAGGATGGTTTCAGAAAAACCTGAGATGTCTTGCATGAACTGAAGCAAAGTGAAGTTAGTACAACCAGAAGAACATTGTGCACAGTAAGAATAATCAATATTACTGTTATGTACAGTGATCAACTGTGAATGACTAGTTATTCTGATCAATACGATGATCCAAGACAATTCCAAAGGACTTCAAATGAAAAATGCTATCTACTTCCAGTCAAAGAACTAACCGAGTCCAAGTGTTTGAAGCATATTTTTTAAAACTTTCTTTACTTTTCTTGCATTTTTGCAACATGGCTAATATGGGAATATGTTTTCATGATTTCACATGTGCAATAGATATCACATTTCTTGCCTTTACAATGAGTGAGGGAGGGGCTGAAGCCTGGGAAAGAATTCACAACTTGAATTTTTTTAAAGAATGTTTAAATACATAATGAATGCTGTGTGTGATTGTGTATATATGTGTATAAAGGCACAGGAAATGGGAAACTGAAGAAAATGTAACCATAGGAAGAACAATGATACTAACACTGCCCTGAGACAACCTTTTAAACTAAATTACAGACTTGACAACCTGCCTCCTTGAAGGGAAGAGATTCTATTACAGAAGTTTCTAACACTAATGAAATTACACATCTGTCCAAAAAGGCTGACACTGGACTTTATGTTTTCTTGTCCACTCTGAAAGCCCTCAAGGATTGGCCAGCTCAGTTCTTTCAGACCCCATATGCTTCAAAACACACATACACACTGTGCAGGTGGAAAATTTGCCACACCTGAGCTGCATTCCCAGCATCCTTTTAAGTATGTCCTCATTTGATGTACAGAGGCTGGGGAGATAAATTTGGCTGAGACCCATACTTTAAGAACTGCTGTTCTAAACAACTCTCCAAGACTGTAAGTTGAAGAGAAAAATGCCTAATTGCATTGAAAGAATAATTTTTCTTACCTTGGAGTTCCCTACACTAACAAAATCATAAGTTCAGCTCCTTCACTATGCATGTATAATTTTCTTCCCATGAGTTTGAAAAGGTCTTCTTATCCTCAAGTCTCCCTCAGGGTCCCATCTGTGGATGTATGTATATATTTTGTATGTATATTTTTCTTTTTCAAAAAAATCATTATTTTTCAATATTCTTTTTTTTAATTTTGAGTTATCCATTCACTTCCCTCCTCATCAAGAAGGCAAGAAATGTGATATCATTTATACATGTGAAATCATGCAAAATGTATTTCCATATTAGCCATGTTGTAAAAAAAAGAAAATGAAAATGGAAAAAATAAGCTTTAATGTGGACTCTGACTACATTATTTCTGGAGATGGGTAGCATTTTTCATCATAAGTCCTTCAGAATTGTATTGTATCTTTGTATTGATCAGAATAGCTAAGTCATTCACATGACAACATTGTCTTCAAAAATTCTCCAGATTGATTTGTTACTTAGACTGTTACTAAAGAGTTAAAACAAAAGACAGACAAGGAGTAAATTGACTATGAATTGGATCTGCCTTCCCCCCCCCACACACACCCACACAGAGTTTACAGAAGACAATAAGTTCTTAAGTATCTGCAATCAACTGTAAATACTTGTTCAATCAACCCAGCCTCTAGCTGTTGCATGTAAGCTATTGCCAGCCACTTAGGCATTGGCTGTTGTCTTTTTCCCAGGCTTCAGTGAGCTCAAATAATCCAACAGTTGGTTCTTTGTTTTTCTAAAATCTATATAAGTACCCCATCTTCTGTAGTTCAGTGGAAGTCCCAGGATGATAGTTCTATGTGTCTTCCCAAATTAATGTACCTACCTTGATTAAAAAAACTGTTATTATATTTACACTGGTACTTTGAATTTTTTAAGAATGACATACAGTTGATCATTATATAATATTGCTGTTACTTTGTATAATATTCTTACGATTCTGCTTATTTCACCTGATCTTTTTTTCTGACTCATCATTATCATTCTTTTTTGGTCATTACCATGGGGGGGAAAATTCTTTTGTAGTGACTTTTAGTAAAAAAAAAAGTAGGGTAGTTATTTTTTTGTTTGTTTTTTTTACACCCTTGTACTTCGGTGTATTGTCTCATAGGTGGAAGATTGGTAAGGGTGGGCAATGGGGGTCAAGTGACTTGCCCAGGGTCACACAGCTGGGAAGTGGCTGAGGCCGGGTTTGAACCTAGGACCTCCTGTCTCTAGGCCTGGCTCTCACTCCACTGAGCTACCCAGCTGCCCCCTGTAGGGTAGTTTTAAAAATACTTTAGCCTAGATTTGATGAATCTTAAAGGGATAAACATGAACTTAATGTCATTAAAAATGTCTGATTAATGCAAATAACAGAAATTAACCAAACCTAATAAAAATTGATTTTGCTACTGCTATCTTTGGCTATAAATATTATGATTGAGATCATCAACTATACTTCAAATAATTTTGAAAAAGGAGATTGGCATATTTAGATTGGTGCTCCAAAAATGCATTTTTGAGTTCAACAGTATGAATCCAAGTAGCCAACCAATTATACATAGAGTAATTTGAAAATGGGCAGTATATAGTCCTCATCTACCAATGGATTTTCCTAATTTCCTTGTATTTATCTGTGGGCTGTTCCAATTAAAAAATATTTTCTTTTTTTGGATTTGGAGATCTAGGACAACTGCAAGGGAATGGCTCATGACAGAAAAGGGTATCTACTGCTACAGAAAGAGTCTGAATACAGATTGAAGCATGCCATTTTTCACTGTATTTCCTCCATGAATTTTTCACTATTTTTCACTTTTTTCACAACATAATGAATATGGAAACATGTATCATAATACACATACAAACTATATCATATTACATGCCATCTTGGGAAGGAAGAGGATTGAGAGGAAAGGAGAGAATATGGATTGCAAAATGTCAGAAAATGATTATTGAAAATTGTATCAGCATGTAATCTGGGAAGAAACATTAATTTAAAAAATTAAAAAACTGGGGGGACATGTAAACATAATGCATGAGGCTTTGCAAGTGAATAGAGAGCTGTTCAAAAAAGTATGCATGCCATTGATATAATGAACATGAGAGTAGTTACATCAGAGGAAAATTAGTAAAACTAATATCATCAAGTCCTATCGCTTTTAAGTTTTGAAAAGAAATAAGGATTGACTCAAATGTTTACAGAAGTACATGGATTACTAGAAGGGGAATTCACTGGCTTCCTCTCAGATGTATGTACTATAAATGCCCGGACTTTATTCCCTCCAAGCATGTCACATCAAGCACAAAGCAATTAGGAAGAAAGCTGAGAGCATGTTAAAAGACTTACTGGCATCCTGAAATCAAATCTGCATGGGAAGAATAAGCTTATAGCAATTAACATTCAAAACAAGTCTTGATATACACCTCTAAAACTATAAAGTAAACAAATCAGATTTAGAAAATATCCTAACAAAATCCTATATAAAATTAATGAAATACAAGGACCACCACCATAAGGCAGTAAATGGTAAATAGATAGAAATCAGAAAGGAAGATCTATAAGTTCCATAAAGCCAATTAATATTATGTTGATAGCGAAGCTTCAAACAAATAACCTATTTATTTAATTTATTCCTAGAAAGGGAGATTTATTGTGGCCAACTTCACAAGAAAATGACAAAACCTACAAAATATTACAACTTAAAAAACTTAGTAACTACTAAATACCTAACCATGCATGACCTGGTGTTTGAGTTATGCATGAGAAGCTCGCTACCTTTCATAGGCTGAAAGATAAGAAATACCTCACCTGAAAATATAGACCTCCAAAAAATCAATTCAATAAACTACACTAAAAATAGCACATTATTATAGATTATAATGTTGCCCATAAATGTATAAAAATAACATTGACCTAAATACATTTAAGGACAATATTTTAATAAAAATTACCTCAAAAAAATTAAGATTGCCTCATATCATACTACATGGAATAAAAGGCTTTCAAAATTGGAGACCTAGGAAGAAATCAAGACTATGTTATTAACACAGTGATGGTTTTAGAGACCATATGCCATGCCCCTTCTCCACATTAATGTGCCATACCCTCTCCTCTACTCGTGGAGGTAGAGTATGCCCCCATCACCTTACCACAGACAGGGGAGGGAAAAAAGGAGGATAGTGGCCTCAACACTCTACTCAGGGGAGGGAGTAAGTGCAGAGGGACAAGAAGGTGTGGTGAAGAGGGGGAAGGGAGTAGCTCTACTGGAGTCCCTCTGCCTTTCTAGTAACTAACTCTACCAGAGATGGCATGTGTGCTCACAAAAAGGCCTCTGAGTCCCATCTTTGGCATGCATGCCATAGGTTTGCCATCATGGTATAGGATAACATATACATCATGTCTATCATCCTGTTTGCTACTGAAGCTGTCCCAAATATGCTTCCAATGATCTTACAGAATATGGATTTACATCCAAACACTTCCAAAATCATATTCTTTTATCTGTCTGTGTAGTAATGGAGAAAACACAGAATATGAAAGAATAACTAGCACAAACATTTGTCCCAGGACCATTTCTGTCTAAACTCAATTTTTAAAAATGAGAGCAATAAATAATAGTAATTGAGATAAGGTTTTTAAAACAAAAATAATTACCAAAAGTTTTTGCATATGGAGTCTTGAATTTCTTGTGAAATGATCATTATGAAATAAAATACTCCAGTCTTCCAGTATCTCATTGCATGTTGCAAACATTTAGCTCCTACCAGATGCCTAAAAGACAGGCTAGGGTGGCTATAATTATAGACCACAATCTTAATAATTTTTGTACGCTAATGGACAGCATAACCCATATTTAAAGTACAAGTCCCCAAATGTCTTTGACAAGTCAACAACTATACTAGAAGGAAAGTGGCAACACACACAATGTTGCACACCATATTGTTCAGAAACAACAATGATCCATAAAAAATTTAAGAGCAATATTTTTAATGTCACTAGACATGTTCTGGTAAATGCTTAACAACAAGCTATCTGGGATCAGATGGTAAAGTTTGCACATAGCACTTTTATATTGCATCTACATTAATAACATTTTCTCCCTTTCTTCAATTTGCTGATTTCCAGGATGTAAATGCTCACACTAAAAATTTAACAGTGGACTGACAAAAGCCAGTACTAGGAGCTCCAGGATGTTCTGATGTGTTGCATATATCCAACTGTATGGACAGTAAACCATTCACCCTGTAGAGACCTGGTAGATGGTGTCAAATCCATGCAAACTTTTTTAAAACCCTTTCCTTCTGTCTGGGAATCAATACTGTGTATTGGTTTCAAGGCAGAAGAGTAATAAAGGATAGGCAAATGGGGGTTAAGTGATTTTCCAGGAAGTGTCTAAGGTCATATTTGAACTCAGGACCAGGATCTTGCCTCTGGGCTTGATTCTCAATCCACTGAGCCACCTAGCTACCCCAACATTTTTTTTAAATTAACATATATTTATCTATCATCTATCTAGCACCTTGCCTCTGTTAATTATTTCTTATTTTGTGTTTAGTTTGCTTTGAATACATTTGCTTGCATATTGTATCCACCATTAAATTGTAAACTCCATGAGGGCAGGGAATGACTTTTGTTTCTTTTTGTATTCCCAGTGGTTAGCACAGAGTAGGTGCTTAATTAATGTCTATTGATTGATTCTTTCTGAACTGGAGTTATAGAGAAGATATTTTTAGTGAAAAATAACTTCATCAGAATTGAAAAGGATAAGCTAATAATAATAATAATAATGGTAAGAATCAAATAAAGTACCTAGAGATATGTAAGGGCTCTACCCTGTTGTGTCGGGACAATCAGACAAAGAGGATATTAATTAGCATGAGTAATGCACCTCCATGGTGTGAAGAGTGAATCAAACTTTCTTTGTCTATCAATCAGCAACTTTTAAGTTAATCAATCAAAAAAAAAATACCCCTACTCAGTACCTTACAAGTCACTAAGTATGAAAGTTCACAAGTCACTTGCTAAAGTGGATGGCAACTCCAGAGGACATTGCCCACCTCCTGGGTAGTGCTAGGCAAATTGAAAGACTGTGATTGGTTCTTGTAAAGTGGAGGAAGGAACAGGAAATGATGTAGAAAAAGGACTGTAAAAAGTCCTGAACTTCCTGTCCAAAGGACTTCTCCTTTGAACTTCTCCTTTGGAGTTCAAGAGGAGACTCTTTCCCTAGATTCTGCATTGGCTTACTGGGTGAAGAGCTTGCCTTCCTTTCCTGACTTTTGGAGAGATTTGTTCCAGAGATTCCTGCCTTTGCTTTGGAGGAGGCTGCATTGGTAGAACTCTGGCTGAAAACACCACCAAAATCCACATGGAGACAGAGTCTTGGGGAAGCCCTGCTGGGACTAAGCCTGGCTTCTCAGGAGAAGGACTAGTAGGCTTATTGGAATCTATGTCTTTATCTACAGTTTTCCAGTTTCATTCTTTCCATCTCTCTGTAAATAAAGCTTCTAAAAGTCATTTTGACTTAAGCTATAATCATTTAAAAGTCTGTGACCAGGGCCAGCTGGGTAGCTCAGTGAATTGAGAGTCAGGCCTAGAGATGGGAGGTCCTAGGTTCAAATCTGGCCTCAGACACTTCCCAGCTGTGTGACCCTGGGCAAGTCACTTGGCCCCATTGCCTACCCTTACCAATCTTCCACCAAGGAACTAATACACAGAAGTTAAGGGTTTAAAAATATATTAAAAAAAAATAAAAAAAAAGTCTGTGACCACAATATTACTTTGGAATTTTCATATTAGCTTAAAAACTTATGTTTAAATTCTTACAATGGTCAGTAGCTAAAAGAAGGCAAAACACACCAAAAACCTAGTCCTAGAAACACTTTGGCATAGACAACACTGACCGTGAATGCAGGTAAACCATAAGTATATATGAAATGAATTGAAGATACGAATGTTATTATGAGCCAGTATTAGTTCTCAATAAATTGGGAAACAGTGAGGGGAAACAGAAGATATCACTTCTTATTGAAATTCCCTCAATATTACATATCAATGTAGGACTCTGAGAAGAAATAATTTCCCCTCTTGGATCAGGTTATATGAAATAAAAGTGGGAACAAAGAGATTTTTTAAGTCTGGAGAGGAAAAACCTGAAGAACCATCATTGAAAATTGTTACAATAAATAAATTCTGCCAATGTTATGGCACACCACTTGTAGTAATCGAATATCTCGAGCAATTGATGGACAAATCTTGGTACTTTATAGAACCAAAAATCTAAAGCTCCCTGCATCATGGACCAAATCAGGATTGAGAAAATGGATAATATAAATAGCACCCTAGTTATTCCCATTTTGCTTGTTATTGTAGGCTGTTTAACTTAACTGTGCTTGCCAGATGTAATAAAGGAACAATAGGGGCTAATTGAGGCTTATAATAGGAGGGATTAGGGTGGTACCAGTTGAGTCTTCTAGGCAGGTAAGCTATAAATTCAGTATAGGTTTATTTGAGTCAGCCAGGGTTGTGTGATCCTGGGCTGAGATGTTTCAGTCAGTCTCCCTGTTGTTTCTAAGCTCCCTTAAGGTAAGGATTGAAGAGCTCCTCCCCTCCTGATGGAAACTGAAAGCCAACAGGAAGTGAACTTGGTTCATTTCCTGAGCAAGATGGATGCCTGGTTTAGCCCCTCAGGAAACAAGGGAAAGCTATCGTTCCCTCTTCAGCCTTGGCCCTAGTTGATGGTATAAATGAATCAACTGAAGTTCTTTGAATAAGGCCAAGGGGTTTATTAAAGGCAAGGGTAAGCTGAGGAAAGAGGGTTAAGGTCTGGGAAACTGTTGCTAAGGGTGAAGGCCAGTGCTGGGAAAGGTTTACAGAAAGTAGGGTCAGGCTGAGGGAACCAGCCCCTCAGCCAGGGATAGGCTTCAATGTAGAGTGGTCTAGCAGGTTAACAAATGAGGGTGATGTCTTGGTTTAGGGGTATCCCTACCTGCCTAAGTAAGCTAATTTCCCACATTCTCCTCCCACCAAATTCCCTCCTCCTAGGGCCAAAGGGGAAGATAGAGGGGATAGCAGGATGTCTGGGTTAGGTCAAGGAAATCAGAACCCACAGTTGGTTCTCCAGGAATATTTATAGTCCCAGCTCCAACAATTTTTGGCCGTGAGACCAGGGCCAGGCTGGGTCAACATTCCGTTTCCCTAACTGCCTGGATTGCTTCAGGTGATTTTGCAAGTGCAAGAGGTTCTTGCAATAATCCTGCATTACACTTAATGCTAACACCAAAAAAATTTACCCAGTGACAGTATGAATGGCAAAAATAATGCTGTGTCAAGTTATTCTGAAAAGGTGGTTGGAATTTACAAAGTTAGAGACACAACTGGAAGAATACATACACCCACACTCACATTTAGATTTCGCTACTGCTATCTTTGACTATAAATATTATGAACAAATGTATTATTTTACACAAGGCAGAAAATGTGTATATATATATATATATATATACATATATCTCCAATTCAGAATCTATACATAATATACGTATATGTATATCCAATTCAGAATCTATACATAATATATGCTATCACTGGTGCCACAATAAAACCACAGGAGAGTTGTCAAGGAATATTCTTAAGGCAGAGAAAAAGCTGTCAGAATGGAACTAGTTTGAGAAAATCATCTATTTCTTGGAAGATATTAGAAAGTATGTAAAGATCAGGTTGTAACTGACATATGGAACCTTGAATGCCTTATACATCACCTTATCTACTAACAAAAAAAGTAGATGGAATCAGAACTTGTAGCAAGAGAATTTGTCCAAAATTCGAGACACTTTCAATCAATAACAGAAAGGAAAATCTTATGTTAAGTTGGTATATGGAATCAAAGTAACAACAATTAGAAAATAAACAGTTTTAAACAATAATAAATTTACCATGTGGTTGCAATTATCATTCTGCTGTCTTGAAGCTTCAGCAGCAACCTCCCTCCAGGAGTCAAGCTCCCACTCAATAGAGAAGATTGAAACTGAGGAGGTAAGAGTCTTCTATTCCCTTCTGTGTGCAAGCACCTGTCTCCTACTGCTTTATGATTCTGCTGCATGGAGGGATACTACTTACTGAAGGAAGAGAGAATTGTCCCCAGCTTCCCTGCTATACTCTCCAGTAATGGGGCAAGAAATCTTGAAGTCAGAAATACAATTCATTATCAATTCATTTCTTATTGACCAAGCCAACCAAAAATGCTATAATATTTTCCCCATCTTTCTGATTATCACAAAGTTTTTAGTTAGCTGCATGTTCATGGAATATTCTTATATTAGAAATATATTAAATAATATTGCTGTAGTATGCTTTTTGTAAATAAAATTGTAAGTCCTGCATCTGTTTCTCTTTTTCCACCCCTGTGTTTGTGTTTCTGATTTTCTCTGTTTATATATCTCTGCCTTTGTCTCTTCCCCTCTTTTCTCTCTCTGTTAGAATTAAAGCTTTTTTAGGCCAGGCATATTTTCACTTTTTCCTCCATTGTATTCCCAGCCCATTGCAAAATAATTGGCATATAACATGTCTTAATATGTGTATGTTGAGAATAGTTAGGTGACTCAGTGGATAGAACGCCAGGCCTGGAGATGGAAATTCTGGGTTCAAATCTGGTCTTTGACACTTCCCAGCCATGTGATCCTGGGTAAATCACTTAATCCCAATTGTCTACTCTAGCCCTTACTGCTCTCCTGTTTTGGAACCAATATTTAGTATCGATTCTAAGACAGAAGATAAAAGCGTTTTAAAAAATGAATAGCTACATAATGTCTTGTCTCCACACTATCTGAGCTTCATTGACCAAAGTGATAACAAAATAGAAACTTGCATTTGTATGTTTTCATGTTTCCAAAGAGATTTCTTCTCACATCCAATTTGTAAATTTCAGACATATCTCCATCTTCCAGTTAAGGCTCCTATGGCTCAGAAAAGCTACATATATTGCTTCAGGTCACACACTAGTGTGTGTATATGTATTTGAATATTCATATGTATGTGTGTGTATATGTATATATATATATATATGTATATATATATATATATGGATATATATATTTATTTATTTATTTATTTACTCACTTAAAGGAGGGTTAGAACTCCAACCTCGTGACTTCAGTTCCAGCTCTCAGAATAGCCTTAGAATGGCCTCTGCCAATGAGACATGTCATATCTCCAAGTGAAAAAGATTTAAATATGTAATGTAAATTTGACCTTGAAGAAGCAAACCCTTAGCCATGTGGAAACTTAGACCTTTTGGTCCTGGACAGCAACAGAACAATAAAATTCTTGATGCTTTCAATGAAGAGAGAATCATAGGTATAAAATAAAGCAGTTCTGATACTCACAGCTAATGCTATTCAGCCAATGGCTGTTTAAAGTTAACCCTAGACTTCCAGGTTAAGATGGCTACAGAGTAGAAGCAGGGTGCTTAATCTCTCCTAATCCACCTACACATGACACCTCAAAAAGAAACAAAAACCAAATCCAGATGAATGAAGGGACTCCACAATAGGGCATAGCATTGAAGGTACATGGGATTTGGGCATTTCTATGCTATAAGGGGGTGAAATAGCTCTCACTAAAATGTGAACTGATCAAACCCCCCCCACACACACACACACCCCACCTACAGTGCCAAAGACAGCACACAATAGTTAGAGCAAGTTTGGGGCATTCATTAAGTTCTTGGCAGCTACCTAGGACCACCAAGGGCTGGCTCCTGAGAGCAGCAAGACTTAAGATCCCAAGAGGTTAAAGAACATGGACTTTGAATGCAGACTTTGAGCACAGACCCTGGGCATAGACTTTGAGCCCAGACTTTGGGCAGGGACCTAGCATGTAGGGGTGCCTGACTGTGGAAGCAGCGTGCTGAGACTCTTAAAAGAGCCTTAGGAAGAGGAGCAAGCAAGGGGACTACCAGGAGGCTTGACCCTGAGAACAGCTAGACTTGAGACCCCAGGAGCCTAAAGAGTGCAAACCTTTAGTCTTTAGCTGAGAGGGGGAGCCCTACACTGTAATGATTCAGGCAAAAACTGCTCCACAGCTCAATACACAGAGAGACTGCCTGCCTTACCGAGACTTCTGACTGAAAAAGAAAAACAGCATAATAATAATGGCAAGCAATGCCCGAGAACTACCCAAGAGAAAGAACAAGAAAGCTTTAACACTCAATAACTTTTACACAGAAAAAATCCAGAAAACAGAGCAGACAGCAGAGGAGGACAAACAAATAATCACATCCAAACCTTCCCCAAAAAATGAAAATTGGTCACAAGCTCTTGAAGAGTTCAAATCTGAGATAATGAGAAAGATGGAAGAGAATTGGCAAGAAAAGCAGGAAATAACTCAAAAGGAAATTAACAGTTTAAAAGACAGAAACTCCCAATTTGAGAAAGATGCCCCCAAATAAAAGAATTGATAAGCAAATTAGAGACCAAAATTAAATAGCTGGAAAACAGGATAGACCAAACCAAAAAGGAAAATCAAAATATTATAGCAGAAAACCAGTCTCTAAAGACCAGAATTGGGCAAGTAGAAGCCAATGATCTCGCAAGATAGCAAGAACTAATAAAGCAAAGTCAAAAAGACTGACAAAATAGAAGGAAACATGAAATATCTCCCTGAAAGGAAGACAGATCAAGAAAAAATGTCTAGAAGAGACAATTTGACAATCATTGGTCTTCCTGAAAAATCAGAAATTAATAGAAATTTCAACTCCATACTAAAAGAAATTATCCAAGAAAACTGCCCTGATGTTCTTTAACAAGAAGGCAAAATAGACATTGAAAGCATCCATAGATCACCTTCTACACTAAATCCTCAAAAGACAACCCCTAGGAATATAATAGCCAAATTCAAGAGCTTTCAAGTTAAAGAAAAAATATTACAAGAAGTCAGAAAGAGACAATTCAGATATCAAGGAGCTCTAATCAGAATCACAAATGATCTGGCAGCTTCCACACCAAAAGACCAAAAGGCTTAGAATATGATATTCAGAAAGGCAAGAGAACTGGGCCTACAACCACAGATCACCTACCCATCAAAACTGACTATATACTTCCAGGGGAAAGTATGGGCACTCAACAAGATAGAAGATTTCCAAGTATTTCCACAGAAAAGACCAGGACTAAATGGAAAGTTTGATATCCAACCACAAAAACCAAAAGAAACATGAAAAGGTAAATAAGAAAGAGAAGGGAAAGAAAGAAAACTCTTATTTTTAAATTTGCTTCTTTGAGGGCTTCAATAAGATCGAATTATTTGTACTTCTATATGGAGAAATGCTATGTGTAATTTTCAAAAACTGTATTCACTATTATAGTAATTAGAAGAATTATTCATAGGGAGAGGTTGCAGTACTAAATGGTCTAAGATGATATGGGAGGAAAAAGAGAGGGGGGGATAGTAGATGGCACCAAGAGAAACTTGAATGAATAAGAAAAATAGGATATTCTATACCACACAAAGAGGGCATGGGAAGAGATGAATACTATCATAAGAAGGAGAGGAAGAGAGCATTAATGGGTAATATTTAAACCTTACTCTCAACGGAATTAACCCTGAGAGGGAAAAGTAGCTATATCCATTGGGATATAGAATTCTATCTAACCCTATGGAGAAAGTGAGAAGGGATAAACCAAGAGGAGCAGGGGGTGGGTTAGGTCAAAAAAAGTGAGGGGAGGAGAGGTGGGAGGAAATTTATTAGGCCTTAAAAATAAAAAGAGGGGAACAAAAAGGGAGGGGGTAAAAAGAGAAGTAAACTAAGGGAGGGGATAAGGGGAACTGACTTAAAGCACTGGTTTAAAAGGGAATAGTGTAAGAAGGGGTAGAACTAGGAGAGGATATAAAAATGTTAGGGAATACACAGCTGGTAATTATAACTCTAAATGTGAATTGGATGAACTCACCCATAAAACAGAAGCAAATAGCAGAGTGGATTAGAAACCAAAATCCTACCATATGTGGTTTATAAGAAACACACATGAGGCAGGTGGACATGCATAGATTTAAAGTCAAAGGCTGGATCAAAATCTATTGGGCTTCACCTGAGAAAAAGAAGGGAGGAGTAGTCATTATGATATCTGACAAAGCTACAGTAAAAATAGATCTGATTAAAAGAGATGGGGATGGTAACTACATCCTGATAAAAGGCAGTATAGACAATGAGGAAATAACAGTACTCAACATGTATGCACCAAATGGTATAGCATCCAAATTTCTAAAGGGGAAATTGGCAGAGCAAAAGATGGAAATACACAGCAAAACGATTCTAGTGGTAGACTTGAACCTCCCACTATCAGGTCTAGATAAATCAAACCAAAAAAAAAATAAGAAAGAGGTAAGAGAAGTGAATGAAATCCTAGAAAAATTCGAGTTAATAGATATGTGGAGAAAAATAAATGGGGACAAAAAGGAATATGCCTTCTTTTCAGCTGCACATGGCAAACAAATGCAAAAGAGCAGAAATAATAAATGTAACCTTCTCAGATAATAATGCAATAAAAATAATAATTAGTAAGGGCACATGGACAGGCAAATCAAAAATTAATTAGAAATTAAATAATATGATTCTCCAAAATCAGTTAGTTAAAGAACGAATCATAGAAACAATTAATAATTTCATTGTAGAGAATGACAATGATGAGACATCCTACCAAAATCTGTGAGATGAAGCTAAAGCAGTACTGAGGGACAAATTTATATCCTTGAGTGCATATATTAACAAATTAGGGAGGGCAAGATCAATGAACTGGGCATGCAAATCAAAAAACTAGAAAGGGAACAAATTAAAAATGCCCAGTTAAAAACCAAATTAGAGATTATAAAAATTAAAGTAGAAATTAATAAAATTGAAAGTAAAAGAACTATTGAATTAATAAATAATACTAGAAGCTGGTACTTTGAAAAAACAAAAAAAAATTGACAAAGTACTGGTAAATCTAATTTTAAAAATCAGAATCAACAGACTGCCCCCTATACTTTCTATGAGAAAGTGTTTATTGTGATTAGACATGCAGGCTAGGGGAAGGCACTGGAAGTGATGAGTTTAAAGTGGTGAGTTTAAAGACTGAATCTTCCTGAAATTCTATTAAAAAACATCTTTTTATAGACTCTGTGAATGAAGTTTGCTCCATTCACCTCTGGGCCTCCGGCCCTTTAACCCTCAGCCGAGGGTTAAGATCTACCTGGACTAATCAGTGGGGTAGATTCTTATTTCCGTATTTTCTCTCTCTCTTCTCACGTAAATAAATTTCCATAAAAGTCAATTTTGATTTGGGATTATTCTTAATTGAGGACTGATAATAGTTCAATCCTCTAGCGACCATCTTCAAAATATTGAACCCATAAAACCCCTTTTTTACCCTTACAAAAGAAAGAAGAAAACCAAATTATCAGTATCAAAGATGAAAAATCAGGCCTTACCTCTAATTAAGAGGAAATACAGGCAATCATTAAAAACTATTTTGCCCAATTATATGGCAATAAATATAGCAATCTCAGTGATATGGATATCACCTCATACCTAGCAGATTGGTTAAAATGACAGCAGGGGAGAGTAATGAATGTTGGAGGGGATGTGACAAAATTGGGACATTAATGCATTGCTGGCAGAGTTGTGAACTGATCCAACCATTCTGGATGCTGATTTGGAACTATGTCCAAAGGGCTTTAAAAGACTGTCTGCCCTTTGATCCAGCCATACCACTGCTTGGATTATACCCCAAAGAGATAATAAGGAAAAAGATTTGTACAAAAATATTTATAGCCACACTCTTTGTGGTTGCAAAAAGATGGAAAATGAGAGAATGTCCTTAGATTGGGGAATGACTGAACAAATTGTGGTATCTGTTGGTGATGGAGTACTATTGTGCTCAAAGGAATAAAGAACTGGAGGAATTCCATGTGAACTGGAATGACCTCCAGGAATTGATGCAGAGTGAAAGGATCAGATCCAGGAGAATATTCTACACAGAGACTGATACACTGTGGTACAATCGAATGTAACAGACTTCTCTACTAGCAGCAATGCAAGAATCCAGAGCAAGGCTGAGGGACTTATGAGAAAGAAAATTAGTCACATTCAGAGGAAGAATTGTGGGAGTAGAAACACAGAAGAAAAACAACAGCTTGAACACATGGGCTGATGGGGATATCATTGGGGATGTAGACACTAAATGATAACTCTAGTCCAAAAATCAATAATATGGAATTAGGTCTTGATCAATGAAACATGTAAAACCCTGTGCAATTGTGCGCAGGCTAAGAGAGGTTAGAGGAGTTTGGGGGAAAGGGAAAGAATATGAAACATGTAACTATGGGAAAATATTCAAAATTAAAATTAAAAAATAAATAAATAAAATAAACCCTAAACCACCAAATGCAGCAGCATTCCAATATCACCTAAGTACTATCAAAAATTCTCTGAAATCTGGAAAACAAGATGGTGCTGGCTCCCCAACCTTTCTTCCCCTTAGCCTCACCCTCACCCCAGAATATGCAGGAAGGCCTTGTACAATTTTCTCTTTGCTCAGACAGGAAAAGGCAGAATATCCCTTTCTCATTGGAATTTCCCTTCTCCAGCCCCTGTTAAGGGGGAAGAGTTCACATTGTTAATCTAGGCATATTTTTGGCAAAGTACAGAATTGTTGGAAGGAGGGAAAAAGAGATAAGTAATCCTTAATGCTGTCATTTTACTGTATCCTGTGAAATTTTAAGAAAACAAATGAGGAAAGTTTTGTAAATTGCTTTGAAAGTTATTATTTGAGGAGTTTGGAAATGCTCTTTGACATACTGTTTCATGACAAATCTGAATCAAACTTAATACCCTTTGCTGTAACTCTATTTATTCTGCCTGCGGAGTGACATTAAAGCTCCAGGATGACAAAAAGTTTACATTCCATATCTTACCAGAAATTGTTCATTACACTCTACCTCCAGAGCTCTATTGCTAAAGCCAGAGAAATCTGGGGTCCTCAGTTCTGTGTTCCATGAAGTTACACTTAATTAATATTCTCTAACAACCAGCAGTAGCAGCATAGACAGGACACTGTCAATGGATGAGTGCAATTAAAGTATCAGTGCCATCCCAGATCGGCTCACGGGATCCCACAAAGCAGCTTCTCAGTTAAAATTCTTGAGGCAAAAATTTCAGGAGGCCAATATTTTCCATCAATCCTCAAATTTGATTCCATGGCTAGGATTCTCACTGCTTTTCTCATGGATTCTGAATGAGAGAATCTAATTTCTTAGGTATTTTCAAATGACAATTCAGAGGAAGCAATAATGAGCAGTAAAGGTTGATGGCTCCTTATTAGGGTGCACTGAGACAGTAAACTATAGATCTAATAATAAGAGGGCAATCCCTTACCTTTTTAAGACTTGCATTGTGGGCATGCCAAGGGACCTCCCAAGACTTGTCAGTCTGGATAACTGCTATTCACTTCTCCCAATTCATGTAGGCACAAAGGATCTCTCAAGAAGGAATAGAGAAACATTACAGTTGTTTGGAACTTTAAAAAGAAACTGGAGCCATGGGTGGGAACACTCTCATCACCGCCAATTAAAAAGTAGACTTCAGACAATAAAGACAGATTTAGAAAGTAACTGTCTTGAACAGAATTTGGATTTCCAAATGATGACTTAAATTACTAGAGTAATTTCACTTTAGGAGCAAAAAGAAACACAAAACTGGCATTTAAATCTCTTTGCAACCAGGCTCCAGGGTATCTTTCCAGAGTTATGACACATTTGTTTCAGTTATGGAGTATACAGTCCAGTTGAATCCGTCTTAGTTTCCTCAACTGTAAAATGGGACTAAGTGCACCTATTTTACAGAGTTCTTGTGAGGATCAAATGGCATTCTATTTGTAAAGCATTTATTACAATGCTTGGCCCATACTGCATATAGGAAGTTCTTAATAAATGCCTATATCTTTCCCCTTCCTTATGTGCTATTTATCCTTCATCTATGTCTGTGGTGGTGAAACTATGGTACATGTGCAAGAGAACTAAGAGCTCTCTCTGTGGGCATGCACACTATCACCCCAGCACAGAATTCACCAGAGTTCATTACTAGAAAGTAAAAGAGACACAGGGCCAGGCTGCTCCCCTCACCCTCACCACAGGTGGCTGAGGACATTTCTCACATCACCCACCCCTCTCAGAGGTTCCCCATCACTGATCTGTGCCATTCTATTTCCTATTTCTGACCAAATGGAATTCTTAGAATTCAGGCTAGAGAAGGAGAGGAAAGCTGAGCCTAATCAGAAAGGATCTTCTATCTTAAAAGAACAGATCTCAAAGGTTTCAAAAGAAACAGTAGGGAGATTTCTTAGACTCAAATTTTATAGGTGAAATCAGTGTAAGACTGATGAAAAAGACATAAAGAATAAAAATTCTGAAGAGCTCACAATTACCAACTCTAATATCCTGTTTCTCTCTGTGACCTGACAAGCTCCTTTAGGTTCAATTACCTCCTCAAATTGACTCCTAAATCAATATATCCGGCCTTGATTCTCTCTTAGCCCCACATCAGCAGCTGTTTAGTAGCCATTTCTGCCTTGGTTTCTTCTCAAACTCAAAATTACTTGGGCATGTGATAGTGAAGATTCCTTCAGGCATGGGTTGGACTAGTTGACTACTGAAGTTTCTTCCAAAGCTCATATTCTATGATTGCACATGTCCAAAAGAGAATTTCCTCTTCCCTTGAATCATACATGTTCTAAACTTTCTTAGTTCCTTGGAGGGCTAGTTATCCCTCCAGTAACCCTGGATTATAAGAGGAGAGGCATCTTCAACTCCTTATTCTTTTTTCATCCCTCATAGTGATAGTCTTTCCATAATATATTCTACATTTCTCTCCTATGTACCTAGTTTAAGTTATCACCAAGTATTTATTAAGCATTTACTATATTTAAGCCCTTAGAAAGGTTGTTTCACTTGAACAATTACAAAAGTCTCTAAATGATTTCATTGCCCAGTCTCTCCCTTCTTCAATCTTTCACTTATATGGCAATCAAATCTCTCCCCTTCCCTGATCCATCATCCATATGGCTTGGGATATTCCTAACACCAAGATCTGGCTATATAAATTTTCTACTCAATAAACTCCAGTGATTCTCAATTGCTTCTAAGATCACATATGAACTCTTCTATTTGGCATTTAAAGCCCTTCACAATCTGGCTCCAATATAACTTTATAGACTGTTTATACTTATTTTCCTTCATGCCCTCTCCAGTACAGACAAATTGTCTTTCCTGTTCATCATACATGGCACTACTGCTCCCAGTGCTCTCACCAAAAAAATGAGAGAGAGGGAGGGTGGGGAGAGAAAGTGGGAGAGAAAGGGGGAAGGGGGGGGGAGAGAAAAGGGGAGAGAGAGAGAAACTCATGAACATAAAAGTATTCCTAAGGAAGTAGAGTGATGGGCTGATTCTTTCTCATCCACCCCACTTCCAGTAGACAGAGAGGATAGTATGGGATTAGGGAATGCCTATGTGTTTGTCAGAACACTCTTCCCACCACAGGGTACCCCTGGAAGACTTCTTAGCAGAGTTCTCTTGGGCCAGTCACACACTAGGGCATCCTTGATCAAGAGCTGCCTTTAGTTTGAGGACAAATAAAATTCAGAAATGAAAGTCAGGGCTTCTTTATGCAATGGGAAGGAAAATATATGGAGCTCATTATCTTGCTTGATGGTAAAAACCAAAAATATGTAAACAGGTTCAAAATGGCTATAGATAAATTCAGAGATGACAAATCCATGATGGGATTATGGATTTTTAAGACATTTTTGGAAATCAAATGTTTTACTCCACCCAATTTATCTTCAAAGCTCAGAGCTGTTGGGTGCCCAAAGAGATCTTGGCTCAGAACAATCTTGTTGCTCATCACAGTGACAGACAGTCATCTCCTGTTCATGGAGAAGAATGGGAAACCTTAATATTGCAGGACAATGTCCTGAAAAAAAAAAGACAAAGGTCATGGCTCTATTCTGTGAACCAGAAAACTCCAGAGTCCAAATATCTTTTGTGATGATAGATTTCAAACAAGAAGGAAACTTAGAGGCCTTCTAACTGAATCTGATTATACACTTGAGAAAACTGACATCCAGAGAAATGAAATGACTTACCCAATGTCACAAAGCAAGAAGCAAAGTAATATATTTGGATCCGAATTCAGGTTGGATTCTCCAAGAATGTTGGATTAGGAATTAGAAGATCTGCTTTTACAATATGGCCTCTGCTGCATATTACTATGTGATCCAGAGCCAGTCACTTCCCATCTTGAGACCCAGCCTTTCCCACAGGTAAAATGAAAGGAGTGGACCTCTCTCTACTCCAAAAAAAATCTTAAGTGAAACCAATCCCTTTCTTTAGTGACCAGTATCTGGGGATGTTATAACATTTTGCATCAGGCTTTACCAATGAGACCTACTTCTCAGATTCTTGTGAGGCTTACATGGAAAAAAGGCCAAGTATAACAGGGCTTTCCCATAACCATCCTCAGCATGTCCCTTGTCTAATTCTCTAGGTATGCAATAAATGCTTGATGATTGAGTCACCAATAAGATCAAACTGATTATTCAGTACTGCCTTCCCCAAAACTAGAATGTACCTGCAATGGCCATGGAGGCTGGGATCATCCCAGAGTGCTCTTCAACTAGCTCTCTGCCATGGTAATTTACTAAGCAACCTGAAAACTGGGGAGATTAGAAAAGTCAATGCTCCCCAAAGGTATGTGCACACATGAACATCTTTTTAATGAAACACAACAGCTTGTGCCTTTTCTGGCACAGTTGCTGGTAAATAACAATGATGACAATGGTAGGAATCTTTGGAGTTTGGGGCAGTAACTTTTTTTTCCATGAAGTGTGATTCATTGCTGGCTAAAATGGGGCCATGTGGCTGTTGATTAGCAGGTGGCCCTGTCAGGTAGATGGATGACTTATAAGATCTCGATAGTAATTCACAGCTCATTCCCTTTTCCAAAGTTTGTGGCAAGGGCCCTGGATTTCATCATGTTTGTGTTTTAGATGCTGGAAGAAGTGCAAGAGTGTTTTTTTTCACTCCCTAGCAATGATTGGCGGGGCTCTTCCATTGGATAATTGGTTTTATGCATGTCAGATGGCATGGATACTGGGTTCAGCCTTTGGAAATGTTTGCTTTTACCAAATGTTCACGTGCCTCGTATTTCTGAGCTATTTTATGTTGCATACTGAATCAACTGGTCCAGGCCTGGGGAAAGGTTATCCCAACCCCTTGAGGATGAGCTCAGGGATTTTTTTCCATTCCCCACCTCTTATCTCCATTTGAAAGAACTATTAAGAGGCATAGAGAAGAGAAATCACTATTAGGATGGAAAAGGGAAACACAGAACAGCAACTGGGGAATATGGAGACATGTTTTTTTTTCCTTAGGAGCCTGATGTACAGAAAAAGGAAACATTTATAAGAACACTGAGGTGTCCTATAGAAAGAGCAGCCCCCTCAGATGCAGCCAGGTCCCAGTCACTGGAGCAAAGCTCAGAGTACTCCAGCATCCATTCAGATTTGACCTGTTGGCTCACGGTCTCCCTTCTGTTGATTATTTGTCCTGCATTTGCATCTTACTTTACAAATATTTTGCACATTGTATATCCTCCATTAGATTGTGAGCTCCTCAAGGGCCCCAACTGTCATTTGTCTCTTTTGTCATCTTCCCAGTGCCTGGCATGCAGTAGGTACTGAAAGTTGACTGATTGAGAATAGATGTCAGATATTTGTGTTGAACCAAAACAAAGAAAAAAAAGAGCAGAGCATTCATTCAAGAAAAAAATCCTGGGACTAAACCAATACACCTTAAAGAGAAGAGATTACTGGGTAATAATGAGCTTTTGGCTTTTGCTAGCTGCCTCTTATCTTCCCCTAATTACTGTGCCTAAAAACCCAGGGCAGAAGCGAGACTAACAAAGTGTCAGAGCATGAATGGAAAGGGTATGGGAGCATTGAAATGCTGTGAGGATTATTTGATGTCCATGGCCCTTGGTTCCCTGAATTGCCTCAGATGGAAAATGACAGAAGTGAGACCAGATGACGCGTCATGTCTCTACCAGTTAAAATGTTCTGTGATTATATGAACATAGATTCATAGAGTGAAAGTCCAATCAGACTTAGCTTATCTGAAAGAAACAAATTTGCTACATAAAGGCAGGTACTATAATGAAAAGAACAAAGTTTGGTGATAGGAGACTTGGGTTCAAATGTTGCATCTTTCTACTTATTATGTTGAACCCTAACCAAGTCATTCATCCTCTAGGAAATTAGATCCAACTTTATACTATACCTGATACCAGGGATCCCACAGAGACTAAAGGGACAAGCAAAGTTTTCTTTCACCAGAAACTTATTCCAATATTCCTGAGCAAAAGCAGTTCCCAGGGTGATTAAAAGCAGTTAAGAAAGATGAATTTAGATAAAAACTGTAGGCAAGTAAATTAACAGGCAGCTAATGGTCAGAGCACTGGACCTGGAGTCAGCAAGACCTAAGTTCAAATCTAGGGACAGACACCTTTCAGCTGTATGATCTGGGGCAAATCATTTAATCTCTGTTTGCCTTATTTCACTGGAGAAAGAAATGGTGAACCACTCCAGTATCTTTGCCAAGAAAACCCCAAAGTTGCGAAAAGTTGTACATGACTGAGCAACAAGGTAGATTTTTTAAAATCACAATAGAGGCTCATTGGCAGCTCTGAAGTTCCCCAACAAACTCCTGAAAAAAACGCTTTGTAGTCTTCTTGCCCAAAAGGCCTACAGCTAAGTCCCAAATCAATGAACCTAAGGGCAAACTTAATCCAAATTGTTCCAGGCCTTCTGTCCCTTTCTTTCTCATCACAGATCCAGCTGGTATTGGATGAATACACGGAGTTAATCCAGGCCAACCTAGTTCTCTCAGTATCCTGACCTAAAATAGATTTTCTTCATTTGAACCACACATAAAGAATTCATTGATATCTTAGACTGATAGTAGAGCTTTGATTGGTGCTGGTCCAAATGATCTCAGAGATTTCCCTCTCCTTACCACCCATTTGAACCCTTGAAGATGGGAGGTGGCAAGCAAGGGTAGGTGGGGTTGGCCCAAAGGGAGACCTATCCTCAGAAAACTCACACATCTTTTTTCTCCAACCTCAGTGGGCAATGCAGGAATATACAGAGTGTATTCTGAATGCAACAACTTGGGATACTTCCCAACCCAATCAGGGGCTAGGTTCAAGGAATCTCTGGGTCCATTAACATTTTCCTATTCCATTCGAACTTCCCAATTACTATTAGTGGTACCACCATCTTCCTAGACACCCAGGCTCCAAACCTAGCTATCTACCTTGATGTCTCACTTTCATCCACCCAGTCACAATCATTTACCAAGTCCTGTTCATCCTACCTTCACATCTCTCATATGTCCCTTTCCTTCCTCTTGCAATGGTATCACCCTGTCCAGCCCCTCATCCCCTCATGCTGAAATGATTGAAAAAACCTTCTCATTGCTCTCCCTTTCTCAAATCTCTACTCACTCCGATCCATCATCTACTCAGCTGTGAAATTAATCTTCCTAAAGTATATATTTGATCATGGCACCCCCTCCCCCACTCAGTAAACCCCAATAGCTATTTCTCATCACTAGGATCAAACACAAATTCCTTTGTTGGTCATTCAAAGCCCTTCATAATCCAGAGTTACTTCTTACTGTGCCCCCCCCCCATGTATTTTGCATTCGCCTGTCCAGGTGCCCTTACTAATTATTATTTTTATTTTTATTGCATTATGATCTGAGAAGGTTACATTTATTATTTCTGCTCTTTTGCATTTGTTTGCAATATTTCTATGGCCTATTACATGGTCAATCTTTGTGACTGTACCTTGTGCAGCTGAAAAGAAGGTGTATTCCTTTTTGTCCCTATTTATTTTTCTCCACATATTTATTAAATCTAATTTTTCTAGAACTTCATTCACCTCTCTTACCTCTTTCTTATTTATTTATTTTTTTGGTTTGATTTATCTAGCTCTGAAAGAGGAATATTTAGATCTCCCACTAGTATGGTTTTACTATCTATTTCCTACTTGAGTCCTGCCAGTTTCTCCTTTACAAATATGGACGCTATGCCATTTGGTGCATACATATTGAGCACTGTTATTTCCTCATTGTCTATACTGCCTTTTATCAGGATGTAATTACCTTCCCTGTCTTTTTTAATCATATCTATTTTTACTTTGGCTTTGTCAGAAATCATGATTGCCACTCCTGCCTTCTTTTTCTCATTTGAAGCCCAAAAGATTTTGCTCAAGCCCTTTACCTTAAACCTCTGTATGTCCACCCACCTCATATGTGTTTCTTGTAGACAGCATATGGTAGGATTTTGGTTTCTAATCCACTCTACTATTTGCTTTCATTTTACAGGCAAGTTCATCCCATTCACATTCAGAGTTATAATTATCAGTTGTGTATTCGCCAGCATTTTGGTATCCTCTTTTAGTTTCTAGCCCTTCTTACAATATTTCCTTTTAAACCAGTGGTTTATTTTAAGCCAGTAACCCTGGTCCCCTCCCTTGATTTACTTCCCTTTCTACCACCTCCCTTATTATTCCCCTTTATTTTATTTTTAAGGCCTAATGAATTCCCTCTCCCTTCTTCTCCCCTCCCTTTTTTGACCTCCCCACTCCCCTGCTCCCCTTGGTTTATCCCTTCTGACTTTCTCAGTAGGGTTAGGTAGTGTTATATATATATATATATATATATATATATAATGAATACTTATTCCTTTGCTTGCTTGGTTAAAAAGAGGCAACTGGTAGGAAGCCCATTAGATAAAGCTCTGAATCTGGAATCAGGAAGACCAGAGTTCAAAATAGCTCTCAGATATTTGCTAGTCATGTAATTCTTGGCAAGTCAATTAACCTCCGTTTCCTGTAGTTTCCTCAACTTTAAAATGAGACTAATAATTGTAATCTAACTTCCAAGGTTGTTGTAAGGATCAAATGAGATAATATTTGTAAAAAGCACTTAATACAGTGTCTGATACATAGTAGGAGCCATCAGTGCTTATTCCATTCCCTTGATTCACCAAAGCGGTAGCTCTCCTTTGGACATTCTATAGCTTTTGTATGACCTTCTTAAAATTTGATGCTGAAAACAGAAGATAGTATTTCAGATGTGACCTAACATAGATCGTGCTGTACAGAATGTCTCTCTTACTACTTGGTAAAGTTGCATTCATTTTTTTACCTGCTGTGTTAAAGTTATGACTCCACTTAAACATCCAGATCTTTCTCAGGTGAACTATTAGCACTCTCTACCTTCTTTAAAAGTGATATTTTTAAAACTCAAGAATAAAATTGTATAATCATTCCTAACAATTTTTATTTGATCAGACTCTGGCCATTGTTTTAACCTGTCAAGATCTTTCTTATAGCTGAAGGAGAGACTAGAATTGTGTATTAAAAAGATGTACCTGTTTGAATCATCTAAATGACACAATGTGCAAACAGGATCAAACCTGGAGTCAGAAAGACCTCAGTTCAAATCCTCTCTAAGATGCTTAGGTGCGTGGATCTTGGGCAAAACACTTTATCTGTCACCCTGAGTTTTCTAATCTATAAAATGGGAATTATACTTCTACTCAGTTCATAGGTTTGTTGTAAGAATCAAATAAAATAATATCCATATAGTGCTTTGGAAACTTTGAAGCTCTCTATAAATGCTAACAATTATCAAATTTGTTTATTATTATTATTGAAATCTAAGAACAAGAGGCAAAAAACATGGTACAAAGAATTTGGATAAAGGGCTATGCAGGCAGAAATAGTAGCAAAGCACTGTAAAAAGAGCATTATTTTGGAATAAGAAGATCTCATTTAGATTCCTGGCTCTGCCTCCCCCTTTCTGTGAGGCCAAAAGCAAATCATATAACCCCTTAGCCTCAGTTTCTTCATTTATAATATAAGGAGGTAGAACAGTGATTCCCAAAGTGGGCATTACCGACCCCTGGTGGGTGCTGCAGTGATCCAGGAGAGCAGTGATGGCCACATGTGCATTTATCTTTCCTATTAATTGCTATTAAAATTTTTTAAAAATTAATTTCCAGGGGGCCAAGTTTTTCTGGAAAGGGAGCGGTAGGCCAAAAAGTTTGGGAACCCCTGAGGTAGAACTACATGACCTCTAATATCCCATTCTAAATCTGTGATCTAATCTTGCATTCCAATATTGTCATTAGAGTACATTATAGACCATTTGGATAGAAAGAAGAAATAGATGAGGAGATCTGGAAAAAAGATCCTAAAGCCTGCTCTGCTATGTGATTGGGGATTTCAATTATCCAGATATCTTCTGGAGCTATTGGTCAAAAATAGAGCAGTTAATGCAGTCTTGACTTGGTTTATGATAATTTTACTATTTTAAGAAAAAGGGAAAGAATCCAGTAAGGAAAACTTCTAGTACTGATTTGATTCTCACCAACAATGAAGATGACAGGGCAGAAAAAGATAAGACTGTCAGAAGGGTTAGTAAGGCAGAGTAGAAAGTCAGGCATAGTTTGAGAGATATTCTATATTTCAGGAGAACAGACTTCAAAGGATTCTAAAGATAAAGAATCTCCTGGACTAAAATTCTTCAAGGAGAAGGCAATCAGCTTATAAAGGATGGAGACTCTGAAGATATAAACAGGAAAACAGCAGATCTATTTGTTGGTGGTGATAAGTCAAGGAATAGCAGCTTCAGGATCCCTAAGCAAGAAGTTACTACCTATACTTAACTATATATATATATATATATATATATATATATATATATATCATCTGCCATTCCTTAGAGGACAAAGCGATGCTTCCTCAGGCAAGAGTCTAGCTCCTTCCTCTTTAGGAGCAGACTTTCATTGCTACTTAAGTCTGAGTATTCTGTTGTCATTACCCCCTTTCTCCTTCAGGTCTTATTCTTCCACTCTTCCAACACTTGGCAGGTCAAGATTTCTCTCTGCCACTTCGGAAAGTTTTTCTGTTTTTTTTTTCATATTAAATATTTAAACCATTCCAGTGATTAAAAAGAGCAGATCCCTAAAAGCCTGGAGAATGGAGAGTCCTTTAACTGTATTCTAGGCAGGAGATCAGCCTATACTTTGAGCAGAGAGAGCAGTCATTTGGCCACCAGCAGAAAGATGAACATCATAAACCTATGCAGGTCACTGTCAAATTCTCCCTAATCTTAGTTATTGCTGAAAGGGAGCCACTAACATCTTTGTCATTATTGCAAGCAGTTCCTCTAGGGAACTTCTTACAATAGATTGATCATTTGGAGGAACATGTAGTCATTGAGTTAAAACAGAATATAGACTGTGTGAAATGGAGTACCCAAGAATACACTGCTTATCAGAGACAATTTCAAATTTCCCCTGAAAGTAATTGCATCTCAAACTGCCAAATGCTACAAATCAGGGATGGATGTATTGCTCTGGGTTTATTCTCTGGTCATAAGAAAGTGATGGGAAAAATGTGAATAGTGTAGAATAAAATTTAAAATGTGCCATACATACATCCTTTCCTTCTGCCCCACAGATTCAGGTTTTTAATTGTTCTCCACCTCACTTCCAAGAGGACTGTTAAATAAGACCAGAAGGTATTTTTAAACAATTTTGTAGAGGGCTTCAAATGCCAGATTTCAAAAATCTTTGTTGAATACTAGAAGTAAAATCACAAGGATTTGAAGCAGGGTAGTGGTGTGGTTAGGTCTATCTCTTAGGAAAATTATTTTGGCAATTATAAGAAGGTCAGTAAGTGGGCAAAGTAATTAGGGGAGTATAACAGTAATCCAAATGAATTATAATAAAGGCACAAAATAAGTGGTGCCTGAGCAAGTGGAGATAGGGTAATGAATGTAATAAGGAAAGTAGACCTCTTCCCCACAATGATTTCTCCCTTCAATAATGGCTGCAGGGGCTGACAATTGCAACAGTATGATGAGATGAGAAAGAGATAGGCATAGGATATAAGGACAGATTTTGGGGAGATACTCATGATTGGGAGATAAGATGAGAAGATGACCAAGAAGTCCAATCCAAGCTACTTAGAATTATAGAATTTGAGAAAAAAGCAGTCTAGGTTTTGCCTCAGCATGAACTACATGTATGCCCCTTTTCAGATATAACTTTTTTGTTAAATCTTTTATTTGTTTTTAAATTTTAATTTTCCCCAATTACATGTAAAATAGTTTCTACAATTTTCCAAAGAATATTGAATCTCAAATTCTCTCCTCCTCTTTCCCCACACTACCCCCATTGAGATGGTAAACAATCTAATATAGATTTTATACGTGCAATCATGCAAAATATTTTTCCATATTAATCTTTTTTGTGAAAGGAAACTAAAAAAATTAAGAACAAAAGTGAAAACAATTTTTCTTTGGTCCAGATTTAAATTCTATCAATTCTTTTTCTCTGGAAGCAGATGGCATTTTTTTTTTATCATGAATCCTTTGGGATAGTTTTGGATCATTGTATTACTGAGAATAGCTAAGTTATTCACAGTACTTCATTGTACAGAATTCCTGCCACTATGTCACTATGTACAGTATTCTCCTGGTTCTGATTATTTCACTCCACTTCAGCTCATGTGTTGTGTGCAGATGCAAAGCATGGAATCCCTGCAAAGGTACAGGGAGAGCCTCACCCAGAATTCCAGGGGACCCCCTTGGAGAACTTTGGGTGAGGGGCAGTTGAGAAGGGTTGGAGACAGTTAATTGGTGGGATTGGATGGGAGCAGACACTCTGCTTGATTCTCCTGACTTGGGGTTTCTCCTGAGAAACTATTGTAGTATAAGCTAGTGATTTCTACTCATAGGGTTAGCCTATTTGTCATTACTATTCTTCATTAATATAATTATATAATTACTTAGCGATTAGAGAGTAAAATATTTATCAATAGCAAGAGAGCCAGTTTTAGTTAAATGCTTCCTCTCCTCCAGTGAGGAGGGGGAAGGGGGCATCAATTGAACAGTTCAGGGTCACCTTTCCTTTATCCTAAACCCTTCATTGATTTCTATAATTTTCTTTGTTAATTCCTAATATAACTTTTTACCTTCAAAGCTGTGCCTGATGATTATTTGGAAGATACTTACTATTCAGTCTGTATATTTAGTTTGAATCCTGTTGGCTGCCAGTTTAAGATCTCTGTCCTCAACAGTTAGATAGCTAGCTGTTATATCTCCTCTAACTGACCTGAGAGGAATATAATTAATGAAAAGAAACATTATTGGGGTTTCAGCCATAAGAGAAACTTACCAGAAGAATCCTATTCCTGTCTTCATTACCAACTGAAGCAGAAACAGTTAGAGGGGGAGGGGTTTGAGAGCCAGGAGTGTTTTTACCCCCTCCTTTCCTCACTGTAGCCTGTCAATCTCTGGCTCTTAACTTAAAGCGCTATTTGGCCCTGAAACATTTATCTGCTTCTCCAAACTATCTGTTATTATCATTATAACACATGTAAGTCTTTCTAGATTTTTCTGAGCTCTTCCTGCTTGTTCTTTCTTACAGTACAATAGTATTTCATTATAATACTAACTATAACTTATTCAGTCATTCCCCAATTGATGGTTAATCCCTTACTTTCCAATTCTTTGCCTCCACAAAAAGAGTTGCTCTAAATGTTTTTGTATGTATAGGTGCTTCCCCTTTTCATTTTTTATCTCTGGTGTATAAACCTAGTAATAGTATGCTGGGTACTATTTTATAGCCTTTGGAGCATAAGACCAAATTGCTTTCTACAATGATTGAATCATTTCACAACAGTGAATTAGTGTATCAATTTTCTCATCTCCTCCAAGTTTTGTCATTTTCCTTTTCTGTCATTATAGCCAATCTGATAAGTGTAGGAAGATACCTCAGATTGTTTTAATTTGCATTTCTCTAATTGATAGTGATTTAGAGGGTTTTTTTGCATAATTATAGAGAGCTTTAATTACTTTTTTTGAGAACTACCTGTTCATATATTTTGACCATTTATGAATTGGGGAATCACTTATATTCTTATAAAGTCAACTAATTTCTTTATATTTCTGAGAAATAAGGCCTTTATTATAGTGACATGTAAAAATTTTTGCCATTATGATTACTGTGTATTAATCTCCATCTTATGTCACCTTGTTTAGTTTCTGACTATCTCCTGCCCCAATTTGCTTTCTTTTCTATCAGCTCTACCCACATTCACTTAGCCCCTTCCCTTCCTACTATCCTGTAGGGTAAAATGGATTTCTATACCCAATTGTGTATGTTCTTCCCTCATTGAGCTAATTCCAAAAAGGTTACAGTTCACATGCTCCCTTCACCTCCTTCCCCATCTTCCCTTCCACTTTAAAAACTCTTTCATGCTATTTTTATGTGAGATAATTTGCCCCCATTCTATGTTTCCCCTTCTCCTTCCTCACAATGCATTCCTTTTTCTCATGCCATAATTTTATTTTTTTATATCATCCCATTATACTTAACTTATACTCTTGCCCTCTTTCTATGTATATTCTATGGGAAATTAACATAAAATATATAGTCCATTACCTGGCACATGCACATTAAGAAAGAATGCCAAGTCACATGAGTAAGGAGACTGCATTGCCAACTAAAGCCCTGACTTCCTGAATAGGCTGGCAGATGACTCCATGTGGCCAGTGATGTGGTATGGTTACATGCCTGGACATCATAACTCATGACCCAGACTGCCTAATCAGAAAGCCATGTAGGTGTAAAATCATTGGCCATATAAGAGATAGGCTGAGTGAGAGCACAGTGTCTTTCTTGGCAAGAGCATCATCATGCAGTACAAGAATTCCCCTCAATCTGTCCATCAGTCTCTGATTTTATCTTTCCCATTGCATAGCTTGTAAGGCTGAATCCAAGCAACATGGCTGGAAGACTATGGTAGTTAAAGGACTAACTGGTAATCTTTTTCTTGCTCTCTTTCCTTCTCTTTTATTAATAAATAATTATAATGAAATATGTCTCCAAGATTAATTTTAATCATAACAATTCCTTTTAATTGCCCTGAAAATGATAAAGTTCTTCCCAGTTACATAAATCATCTCTCCATGTAGGGCTATACAAAGTTTAACCTTATTGAATGTCTTTTGATTTCTCTTTTCTGTTTACCTTTTCATGATTCTCTTGAGTCTTTTATTTGAGGGTCAGATTTTTCCATTCAGCTCTGGTCTTTTCATTAGGCATGTTTGAAAGTTCTCTATTTCATTGAAAACCCATTTTACATCTGAAAGATTATGCTTAGTTTTGCTGGGTAAGCGATTCTTGGTTGAAGCCCTACCTCTTTTGCCCTCTGGAATATCAAATTCCAGGCCCTGATCCTTTAATGTAGAAGCTGCTAAATCTTTTGTTATCCTGACTGCTCCTAACTGTGGCTCCACAATAATTGAATTATTTATTTTTGGCCATTTCCAATATTTTCTACCTGACTTGAGAGTTCTGGAAAATGGCTATGATATTCCTAGAAGTTATGCTTTTACGATATCTTTCAAGAACTGATTGGTAAATTCTTTCCATTTCTATTTTGCCTTCTGATCCTAGAATAACAGAGCAGCTTTCCTTGATGATTTCTTGAAACATATCTAAGCTCTTTTTTGATCATGGCTTTCAGGTATTTATAAAGGGGAATTTTTGTTTCTCTTTGAGTTCACACTTGTAAAAAGGGAATAATTTATTTTCTTTGCCTAGTTGGAGTTAGCACTTTTTTTAATAATAACTTTGAACAAGCTTGAACTAGGTTGAAGAGCTCACAAACTACTTAGTTAATTCACATCCTACCTAGTGCTAGGTGAGAAGCCAGAAAGATACTTAGATATTTCCACACTTTTTATTAACTCAGTGAGAAATTTGTTCATACCCTCAGAAAGTGTGAACCCTTTTGGTGAGTATTCACCCCTCCAGAAGGTACAAACTTGTTCCCACAAACACTGCCCCCTGGGCAGTGGTAGGCAATTTGGAAACTGTGATTGACCCCTGTGAAGAGGGAAGGAAAAAAGAAGTCATCATAAAAACAAGTCCTAAACTCAGTCTCGGGAAGTTGTCTAGTGAAAAGTGGACTCCAAGAAGAGAGTTGACTCAAGTAAGGAAGTTGGCTTCAAGAAGAAGGTTGGCTCAAAGAAAAAAGTCAGCCTCAGGAAACACCTTGAGCTCAAGTCATTGTCTTGACCTGCCTCTTGGAGGGAATTTGGGTGAGTGGATAGCTGGCTTTCCCTTCCTATCTTCTGGAGAAAGTTTAATTCCAGTTGAAACTTAACAAATCTTGGCTAAGCCAAGTACTGGAACAATATTTAGTTAGATAGGTTGATGTCTTCTCTCTGCTTTCACTCTTTCCACCTCTTTTGAAAATAAAAATTTATAATTTTTATATATTTAGCCAAACCATTAATTTTAATACTTACATATTCCAATAAATCTTAGATTATCTCTCCTGGATTTATTTTCCAGGTCAGTTGTTTCTTCAAGGAGATACTTCACATTTTTCTTCTATTTTTTTCATTCTTTAGATTTTCTTTGCTTCTCAATATGTCATAGAATCAGGAGCTTCCACTTGCCAGATTTTAATTTTTACATCATGATTTTCTTCAGTGAACTTTTTTACCTCTTTATTCATTTGGCCAATTCTGCTTTGTAAAAACCTCTTTTTCCTTATGACCAATTCTGCCTCTTAAGAAATTCTTCTCTTCAATGCATTTTTGCATATCTTTTTTTCATTTTTCCAATTCTGTTTTTAAGATATTAATTTCTTCAGTATTTTTTGTGCCTCCTTTATCAAACTATTGAATATTTTTTTCTGATTTTACTGTATCATTTATTTATTTTCCCAATTTTCTTCTCCCTCATTTGATTTTTTTAGTTCTTCCATTAATCCTTTTTGGGCTTGAGGCCAATTCATACTTTTTGGAGGCTTTGGATGCAGCAATATTTACTTTGTCATCTTCTTCTGAGTTTGTGTTTTGTATTTTTCTGTCACCAAAATAACTTTCTATGTTGAGTTTCTTTTTGTTGTTGTTGCTTGCTCATTTTCCAGCCTGTTTCTTTTCTTTTAATTAAAAAAAGCTGCTAAAATTGGGCTCTGTACCCATTGTGAAGATGGGATTAATCCTACCCTGGCTATTTTTAGATTAAATCACCACCCCACTTATATACCCCACAAGTATAAACACCCCACTTAATTTTCAAGTGAGGGAGGTCTGTGACCCATGTGTGCAAGAGTGGATAATGAATCAGAATTAACTGACTGGCCCCTGGGCAGTCCTAAGCAAAACCTTTGTTATAATTGGTACACGTGAAATAGGAGGAAGGCACAGGAAGTGATGCAAAAGAAGCACCTTTAAAAGAGTGACAACTTCCTGTGGGGTTACTTCTTCATTCTTTGGAGTTCAGAATTCAAGTTGGAGGCTGGTGAAGAATCTGCTTAATGGACCTGAGGCCTTGGACTTGATGAGATTGTTCTTAAATCTCTCCTTTTGAACTACCATGTGGTGAGTGAAAAAAGACTGACTCTTTACTGGATTGTTCTGAAGGGATTATCCTCTTAAGAGAGGCTTCGTGACTGAAGCCTTTGCTTTATTCATATCCTGGGCCCTCAGCCCTAGGCCAAGGCCCCTCTGGTTGAAGACTAATTAGCCCTGCCTGGGTTGAGCCAGGGGCCAGAGCAAAATACTTAGCATGTTAGGTTCGATATCTTACCCTATCCTCTCTCTGATTTTCCCCTTTTACACCATGGTGAAGAGAGCACTGTTCCAAACTTCAGGTTCTTTATGCAGCTGCCTTCAGGCTCTGCGAATATGCTTTCAATTCTTCCAAGGTGTTATGATGTAAGAAGACAAGTGTTTAATACTCTCCAGGTCTGTGCTCTAGTCTGGGGGTAACCACAAGCACTCTTATATACCTTGGAACTGTGACTAGGGTCCCCTATTCCCCAGTGGCTGCAAGCACTGATATGTGCTAGTGTTCCTCCTCCCCCTGAGATTGTGCCCCAGGACTTCTTCCTGGATACATGCATGGGTAATACAACAAGAGTCTTGCACCCAGAATAAGCAAAGGGACCCTTGTAATATCTTTCTGAGGGGTTGTCTGGCTTCCCCCTCATCATCTATGGCTGAGAGATCCAGAAGCCTTTGCTGCTACTTCAGCTGTACCCAGGGCCTATAGTCAAGGTGAGTTCTTCCCTGCAGCACTGATTTTTGCTCCCCTTTGCTCCTCTAGATTCCTAATGATGGCTTTCTAAGTTTTTTTGGAGTAAAAAATTACTTCACTCACTGTTGTATGGGTTATGCTGCTCCAGAATTCATTCTGAGGAGAAACCTAGAAATAAAATTAAGGATAACATCAAGGAATGACTGAATCTTAAGAGGATACCCTAACCTCTCAGAGAATAGAGTCTATCTATAAAAAGGTTGAAAAAGTGAGCCTACAACAACAACAAAAAAGCACCTAACTATATAGAAGTTTTATGGAGACAAAGAGCAAGGCCCACATAGAAGAGGACAGGGAAAGCAAAGCTAAGACACACAAAGTCCAAAAGAAAAATATGATTTGGACACAGATTCTGGAAGATCTCAAAGATAATTTCAAAAAGCAAAGAAAGATAAAGAGAAAATGGGGAAGAAAAATGAAAGCATTACAAGAAGTGGGTCAAATGAAAAAGGAGGCTCAAAAGCTGACAGAGGATAATAATTTCTTAAAAATTAGAATTGGGCAACTAGAAGCTGACACTTTTATGAGACATTAGGAAGCAATAAAAACAAAATCAAAAGAATAAAAGAAAGAGAAAATATGAAATATCTCATTGAAAAAACAAATGACCTGGAAAATAGATCCAGGAGAAACAATTTAAGAATTATTGGACTCCCTGAAAACCATGATCAAAAAAAAAATTAGACATCATAATACAAGAAATTATCAAAGAAAACTTCCCAGATATTCTTGAACAAGAAAATAAAATGGAAATTAAAAGAATAATCCACAGATCACCTCCTGAAAGAAATCCTCGAATGACAATTTCTAGGAATATAATAGCTAAATTCAAGAGCACCCAAGCCAAGGAGAAAATACCGCAAGCAAATAGAAAGAAACAATTAAAATACCATGGAGCTACAATCAGGATCACACAGGACTTAGACTTCCACATTAAAGGATCTAAAGGCATAATATATGATATTCAGGAAGGTGAAAGATCCAGAATTCATTCTGAGGTTTTACAGCAAAGTTTTTGGAGCATAATTTGATGAAGATCAAATGGATCCAAGTATATTGTCCACCAAATTGACTCCATCTCCCCCAGATATAGATTTAAAAAGAATTTTTCCAGGGCAACTATAAAGTACAGTGGATAGATTACCAGATTTGGAGTTGGGGGCACTGGATTCAAATCTGGCTCAGATACTTCCTTACTTCATGACTATAAGCAAGTCACTTAACCCCAGTTGCCAAGCCCTTGTCACTCTTCTGTCTTAGAACTGATACCAAGACAGAAGTTAAAGGTTACAATATACATAAACATATTTTATAACACAATTAGTATGAATAATGTATATAGTAAAAAGGATTTAGCAATGCATTCTTCTTGTTTTTATCTATTTTATGACTATTTTAAGAAAATAAATTTTGATATCTGTTTTAGAAAAATGTCAGGGTTAGAAGGAACCTCAGGGTCCAGTCCCTAAGTTCAGTCCTAAATTATACATATATTGATAAGAATCTTATCTATAGTGTCCCCTAAAAATAGTATTTCAATATTTATTTTTTCATTTGTTTTACTCTTAGATCACTTAAATGGGATGCTGTAGCAAAGAGAAGGACATTAGCTAATGCCAGGAAGATCAATGGACAAATCATGCAAAACTTTAGTCAATGATTTCATGAATCACCTATAAGATGGTTTTTATGATTTTTGCAATAAGATATCAGGGCTAGGGGATCAACAGTGAGACAATGGCAGGGAGTAAGTACTTTGAGATTCTGAGAGGTCAGCAGTATTAAAAGAAAGTTATTACCTGAATTGCATCCAAGTAATAGCATACTCGAGAATGAAAGTGCATTTGGCCCACCTCCAAAATGACCTCCCTCTTCCTTCCCTCCAACCATACCTTTCCCAAGGAAAGTAGTTGCCAGCACTTCTTGGTTGCTTTCTCACACATACTAGGGAGATTCGATGCTTGGATCTTGGCATCAGTGGATGAGGTGAACAAAAGGACAAGAAAGAAAAAAATACTGAAAGGCTGACAACTTTGCAGAGAAGTGAAGGTCATAAATGGGGATATAGATCCATAGTTTCTCTGGTGATAAGTTTCAACTACAGAATAGGAGGGTACAATATCCATAACATGAAAAACATGTATTAAGCACCTACTGAATACAGAATATTCTGAAAATCCCAGGAGGAGAAAGAAAGTTTAGATAAGACATGAATGGGTGGCCCCTGCCATCAAGGAACTTGCATTCTTGGAGAGAGCTGAAACCATGAGAAAATAGATTCATCCAGGAATAAGAAATGTGAATGTAAATGGGCTTCCAATTAAGACTTACCACCGTTAATGCAGACAATATAACTCCTAATTGGTGATAAGAATAAGGTGAACCCTCCCATGGGGTGATGGAATATTACTGTGACATAAGAAATGATGAGCAGTTAAAAAACAACATGGAAAGACACACATGAAGTTATAAAGAGTGAAATGAGCAGAACTAAGATAACATTACTTACAGTATCAGAAATATTGTTTGAGAATGACTTGTATATATCCATCTCCAGCAGAAGGACTGACAAATAGAAATAAACAAGACATAATTATATATAGTTTAATAATTAAAGTTCGTTGCCAAATGTAATAATTAAAATAATTTGGTTTGACAAAAATAATAATGGTTAAAAAAAGAATTGTGGTCACTGTTTATCAAAATTAAAGTATAAGTATTTTAGTAGCTTTAATAGCTTTTTTACAGCAGGGTAGAGATAGTAAAGAGGGAAATGTAGGAAAGAGGTAGAAAATATTGCCTAGCTAAAAACTATATAATTGCCGATCCAAAAAAAGAAATCCAACTCAACTCCAAAAGGGTTTCCCTCAGGTCCCAATCTCCAACCAGAAGTCATAGTAGTCTCTTCATCAAGAGTCTTACCAGCACAGAATCAATTTCCAACTCAGAAGTCCAAGGCAGAAGAATCCCTCCAACACAGAGCACCAATGCAGAAGTCTTCCCTCAGCAAGAGCCACCAAGGCAGCAAAAGTGAATCAGAATGGCCTTGACTGGCTTTTATAAGCAATTTTCTCTCCACATCACTTCCTGTGTCACATCTCAGGAACCAATCAAAGTCTCTTCATTTGCATAGTACTGCCCAGGGGGGAGGGGAGCAGTGCTTGTGGTCTTTTAATTCTAAGTGTTAATGACTAAGTAAGTGTGAACTCTCTTTGTTAGTGACTAAGTGTTAAGTAGGGGTACTTCAAGTTCCTGATTGATTAACTTAAAATAGGCAAAGGAAATAAAAAATTCCCTTTCACAATAAACATATTTTGTCAATGATGCCTTCTCTAATGGGAGGGAGGGAAGAGAGAGGGAATTACCTAGATATTTTAATGTAACAAATAAACATATAAATTTAAATTTAAAAAAGAAAGATATTTGGGGAGAGACACACAGAGGGAGATTTTGGATACTGCACATAGGTGGGGAAACTAAGTCTTCATCATGCTTGGATTTCTAGCCTGAATCTCTAGAGAAGGAGTTATAAGGTAAGAGGGATAAACCAGCAACCAGGAAGACCTGAGTTCAAATCCCACCTCCAACAGTTATTAGCTATGTCATCTTTGGTAACTTTCTTTTCCTCAATCAGGTTCTATTTTCTTATCTGTAAAATGGATATAATAATAGCATCTACTCATAGGCTCTCGGTGATGATCAAATGAAATTATATTTATTCAGTATTTTGTAACATAGAAGTCAAAACATCACCAATACCCCAACATGGTAAAATCATTTGTCCTCTGAGTAAAAGGACAAACAACACTTAGAGTATTATAGAAATGCTATTATGATTAGAGACAATGAAAAGAGAATTCCCCCTTTGATAAGGCCATATAACTTCTCTGAGTTCAAGATGAAATTCTATTTTGTTCCTATGTTCCTATAAAAAGCATTTATGTTCTCTCTCTCTCCCTCTCTCCCTCTCCCTCTCTCTCTCTCTCTCTCTCTCTCTCTCTCTCTCTCTCTCTCTCTCTCTTTCTCTCTTTCTCTCTTTCTCTTTCTCTCTCTCTTGTATATTTAATTTGTAGAACTCTACTTTGTTTTTTATGCTAAGCAGTGTAAAAGCTAAAGGCTTCCCTCCTCCTTAAGAGCAATCAGAGAAATAACTTTTCTTCTAAACCTTTTGTACTCCTACACCAGTGATGGCAAATCTTTTAGAGATTGAGGGCCCAAATTGAAAACTGTGTGAAGAGTGGGAGGGGAGCAGCTGGCTTTCTAATAACAAACTCTGGTGAACTCTATGTTGAGGTGATGATGGGCATGCCCCCACAGAGGGCTCTGAGTGCTTCCCCTCCAGCATGCAGGCCATAGGTTTGCCAACAAGGCTGTAGACCAATAATATTTGATAGATAAATAAATCCATTAGCCCTATAAGCCCATTAACCCTCTTGAAGATAAGCCAGGGAAGAAGCAAGCACCCAGTCCTCTTCCTGCTCCCTTCAAGATAGAAATCTGTTTCTCTTGTAGTGGGTTGGTCTTCATTCTAGTGATTGCTCTCCATGTGTGACAACTGGCTTCTTTCTTCCTATCCATATAATGGGAGGTTTTACCTAAAAGAAGGTAAAGCTTCACCTGGGACCTGTTTAATCTCATCTAAGTGTATAAAATGTCCAAGTCAAGTGGCATCTGGGCCTCTCAGAGTTGGTGGGTACCTAAGACCAAATGAGCCACCATCCCCTGATAACTTTCTAACCAGCTACATTTCCATATGGAGGTGAATGGACCAGGAACATCCAATGAAACTAAGCCCTACTGGATCCTTGTTACATGTCCTTGCTGTGATAAGAGCAAAGTAAAGCTTCTCTTATAAATGTTTAAAGATGTACAAGTGCCCCATTTCATTCCCAAAGTGAACTTGAATTAAGAAAACAATTGGGGTAAGAACCACATTCACAATACCATGCTACTCCAGGATTGTTTTTATACACTTCAATGGCCCAAAGGGGTAAAGATATCTTACACTGGCATACAGTGTCTGTTTCTCTCTTATATCTATTTATCTAGATATCTGCTACAATATGTGTGTATGTATGCATATATGTATATGTATTTGTTGTTGTGTAGTCATTTCAATTGTATCCAAGTCTGCATGAGACCATTTAGAGTTTTCTTGACAAAGATACTGGAGCGGTTTGCCATTTCCTTCTCCAAATCATTTTGCAAATGAGTAAACTAAGGCCAACAGGGTTAAGAGAATAGTCCAGGGTCACACAATTAGTAAATGCCTAGGGCCAGATTTGAACTCTGGAAGACAAGTCTTCCTAACCCAGATCTAGTAGCACTCTATCTATTGTTCCACCTAGCTGATACATATCTGTATCTATATGATATCGATATAAATATTTATCTATATCTCTATATGGCAGGTGAAAATTAAGTTACATACCCAGGGACACACAGCTAGTAAGTGTCTAAGGCTGGATTTGAACTCATATCTTCCTGATTCCAGCCCAACACTGTCCCTACTGTTCTTCCTAGCTGCTTCTAGGTTTCCTCAGAGATTATCTAGTCCAACCCCTGCCTGCCCACCCCCACAATTATACAGATGAGGCCCACGAGGCCCACAGAGTTAAAATGACTTGTGGAAAGTCACACAAGTAGCAGACCACATAGAAAGCTAAGATTCTCTTGATTCCAAATCTAGCTTTCTTTCTGCTTCAGTACATTGCCTGGGATTATACTTGGGTCCAAATTCCTAATCTACAACATGCTAGTTTCATGCCCTTTGGAATGTTACTTCTCCATTCCAGGCCTCAGGTTCCTTCTCACTAAAACGAATTTGTTGGGTCACAGTCCCTACAGTTACAGGCCTTTCAAGCTCTGATACTCAAATCTAAAGAGACTTTCCCCTTCTGAAGACCTTCAGACAATGGCTGGATACTAACTTGGAGCATGTGAAAGGAGGAATCTAGATACAGATTGGTTCAGCTAGAAATGGGACTGGACGACATCCAAGGTCCAAATTCTGGGATTATTTAAATAGCCAAAAAATATGTTGAATAATGGCTGACAACATAATTTAAATCAATAAGCAGCCTCCCATTGGGAGCAAGGCAAGGGTAACAATTGTGGTCTAAATGGTCAGAAATCAGTTTTTTAATTCTCCAAAGTTAAGTTTACATTTCATATTGGTGGGAATATTACTTCACAGAAAATGTCCCCTCCATCCATGGGCTTTGAAATCGAGATTTAGCCTCACCTGTCCAGGCATGTCCCACTGAATTGAGGTCATCGTAACAAGAAGCACATTCCTGGCATTTTTTCTCACTAAACTCATGAAAAGTTGTCCAAGTCTGCTGTTCTTTCATTGGCTGGAAATGTTGACCCAGGGACCTAGAGGTAGGCCCCCTTGGAATGGCATCCACTTATGGTTCCTGCCCCCTCCCCCCTCCCCAGTCATCATGACTCTGCACTTGGGAAAGGCCCCAGTGGACTTTGATTGCTTTAGGGAAAACAACTCTCCCCTCCCCCACCCCATCCTCATGAAGATCATTTACTGATTAACAGTGGGAAATGTCACATCTCTATTGGAAGTTTTGTGGCCCTCTTTCTTGGTGTGTTTCACTGTTTTCCAGGAAGGAAGGAAGGAAGGAAGGAAGGAAGGAAGGAAGGAAGGAAGGAAGGAAGGAAGGAAGGAAGGAAGGAAG
>NC_058135.1:12122497-12143334 GCF_016433145.1 Gracilinanus agilis | reverse complement strand
TACGATGCGTGCTGTTGATTTAATAGCTAGGGGACAGCGTGGAAGCGGATTGAATATAGTATGTAAGAGTCAGGAAGACCTGAAATCCCACATTCAGCATTTATTAGCTATGTGGTCCACCCAAGTCACTTCATCTCTTGGTTCCCAAATTTGTAAAATGGCAGCAACAATAGTAGCAGAGCTTGCTGCAGAAGCATTGCTGGGGAGTTCAGATAAGATCATGTATACAGAGTGCCACATGAATTAACCAAATGAGGGCCAACAGGGTGAAGTGACTTGCGCAGGGTCACACAGCTAGTAAGCATCTGAGGCTAGATTCAAACTTAGGAAGAGGAGTCTTCCTGATGCTAGATCTAGAACTGAATCCACTATGGCACCTAGCTGTCACAACTCCCACAATTGTTGTGAGGATCAAATGAGAGATAGACAGATATACATATTATATAGTTATGTATTTATTTCTACACATTTGTTTATTTATGCATACTTATATAAAATATATTTATATATACACACACATATAGTATACATATAAATATATTACGTTTTATATATAAAAATTTTATATACATATAAATTATATATATGCATATATATATATAATGTTTACATAAATATAAATGGGATAATTCCTTGTTTAAAGGCAAATAAGTAGGAAGACACCAAAAGTCTATGTGTTTGGTTTTAGTTTTGGCTAAAAGACTAATGAGAAAAGTATCTCCTCACCACATGTTTAGTGAGCAAGAAACACTCATGACATGGGCAGCTCCTGAATTCCAGGTAGGGAATTGTGTCAAGTTCAGCTCTCTGCACACACTCATAAGGACTAGACTCTCACTGACCAGTCTCCCATCATACCCCATATACACGCATTAAAATAATAACAATGGTATTTATATAACACTTTAAGGTCTGCGAATCACATTAAATATATTCTCATTTAATTCATACAGCAATCCTGTGAAGTTGGAAATATCACCATTTCAAAAATGAGGAAACTGAGGCAGAGAAAGTTTAAGAGCGTTGCCCAGGCTCACACCAGTAATTATATGATGCAGGCCTCATTCAGGTCTTCCTGACTATGTGTCTAGCACTCTACCTTCTATGCCACCTACCTGACTTATGACACAGGTAGGTGTAGGCTTAGTAACTTTATAAAAAATTTTTAAATTTATCTCAGTTGTGAGAGATGTGAGGAGCATGGAAATTAGAGGTAAAAATGAAAAAAAAAAGATAATTTCCCTCTCTAATTATCTATTTGTACTCTTTCAGTTCTCTCTTTTTCTGTTTATAAAGGAATGGATCCAATAACAACTTCCAAAATTTTCTTAAAAATCCTTTACAGCTCCTGAACCTCATACAACAGTGTTTAGAGGCCTGGGTCTGTGGTCAGATAGATTGAAGTTCATATCCACCCTCAGATACTTGGTATCTGTGTGACCCTGGCAAAGTCACTTAACTTGCCTGCCTCAGTTTTGTCAACTTTAAAAAGATGAGATTTAGCATATACCTCCCAGGGTTATTGTAAGGATCAAAGAAGGTGTCTGTAAAGCTCTTCAAACAGTGCCTGGCACATAGTCGGTGCAAAGTAATAGGTTAAATGGTCCTAAAGACCACTAATATTCTCAGATATGTGTGACTTCAATGATGAAGTCAGGAAATGATTTGCTCAGGGGATCTCTAATGGAAACATGAGGATTATGGAAATAGAAAACTCAGAATCTCACCACTTACCAAAGCCTCATCCATAACCTACAGTTGCCCTCATCAGAATGTTCTTCTCCATCTTCATCATGTCTACTCAACACTAAACCCATGGGTGTTTGGGAACATCTAGATATTTGATGGATTGTGTACCCAGTATCACCTAAGCTTATGTTCTTCCATTTTATTCAGATATTTTGGCACAGCTCCAACAGTGCCCTTGTCTTCCCTGCCCACCATGTGGTTCTTAACAATGATATAAGTTTTGTTCTTTGAACTCCTCATAGTAGAGTTCACTGATGGATCTTAATAGGAAGCAAAGGCTTAAGAAGTCTCTAAAGAAGGAGCACATGGCCTCCAACTAAGATTAATAAGGACTGCTTTGGATATTCCCACAGTCCCCCAGAATAGGATGAATATATGTAAACCAATACCCATCATGGCTTCCTCCTATCTGAACTTCCTCTCACTATTTCATGTGACTTAAGGAAGTTTCTGTTCCTGAAACCTGAGTATATTTCCTGCAACTGGACTTCTTAATCCAACCTTAAGCTATAAATGTGCCTCCTGGGGAGACTTTAATTGCTGACAGTAGAGTGCTAATGATATCCTCCATTGCTTCTTTGACAAAATTAGAGACTCCTGGCCCTCTAGAGAGTAGGATTGAAGAGTGTAGGGTCAAGAGATAGAGGGCAGCACCACATTACAGATACTGACCCAGAAAAATGCCTCTGGGGGGGTGCTCAGTTTCTATTTTAATTTTTTCTTAATATTTCATTTTTCTCTATGTCGTCTTCCATAGGACCAGCTGAACTGAGTGGAGAGAGAATCATCAACAGAATAAAGTGAACTGATGCTTATAGAGCAAAGTGCTTTACGTTCATGATCTTAGCCCCATAATATCCCTGAGAGATGAGAGCTACAGATATTATTATCCCCTTCTATAGAAAAGGAAACTGGAATCGAAGGAAGTTAAGTGATTTGCTCAGGGTCACATAAAGCATGTGTGTTGGTCAGGATCTGAAGCTATGTCTTCCTGCACTTTATAAATACAACTTGCTGCCACTCAATAGGAAGTTTGATGACCAGGCTCCAGGACCCAATGAAAGCCATTCTACTCAATCCCATTTAATGAGTTTTCTATGGACTACATACTATGTTATGTGGAAAAGGAACATCTGGCCATCAATAAGTTTGCATTCTACTCAGGTTTTACCACACTAACTGAATGTAAACTCCCATCTAAGTCTCAGGTGCTGCTTCCTATCTGGAGGAAGACTGGCTCCCAGGTGACTGAGAAGTTGAGCTTGTTCTTAAAAGGTCTGTCCTTGTGCTCCATGTGTGTAATACTGCTATTGGGGAGGCTGAGGCTGTTGAATTGCTTGAGCTCCAAAGTACTGAGTTTTCAACATACTGGGTGAATAGAGCATTGACCCTACATCCAGCACCAATATGGTGATCACCAGGAGAGGAAAACCAGTCTGAGAAACAGCAAGTCAAACTTTCATGCCTGCCAGTCAGTAGTGGTTTTGGGCCATGAGGATTTCTGTACTTCCAACACCGTCATTGCAACAATGGTCAGTACATTATAGAGATCCTTGGCTTTGTGGGATATATATTAACTACTGGCAGAAGTCACTTAATCTCTCTGAGGTTGTTTCCTCATTAGTTAAGTGGAAATAGTAATTTTTGTATTTCTTACATTCCATGGTAGTTGGAAGGAAAGGGTTTGTAAACTTTGACTTGATTGTTATATTTGAAACCAAGCAGAAATATATTCAAATCCCATCTCTGAGACATACTTCTCATGTGACCTTGAACTAGTCCCTTAACCTTTCTGTGCCCCAGTCTCCTTGTCTATCAAGTAGAGCTCATAGGAAAAGGAAATCCTAGATTTGGGGCTAAAAAGTCATAGTTCAACATTTTCCACTGCTGGAAGAGAAAATAGAATCCTGGGTAGGTTAACTGACATGTCTATCCAAAACCATGGTAAGTCAAGATTCCAACTCAAGGGCTTTGACTGCAAATCTAGTATATGAGACGGAAACAGTGCCTGGTAAAAGGCTATTTTAGCTGAATGGTAGTGGCAAAATATCACAGCAAATGTCAGTAGTATTGACATCATTGTGGCTAATGTGTTTGCTTTCCTGCTTTAAGTACATGGACAGCCATGGTGGCAGAAAAGCTAGAGTACCTGACCAGGGATCAGGAAAACTCATCTTCCTGCGTTTAAATCTGCCCTCAGACACTTACTAGTTATGTGACCTTAGGCAAGTCATTTTACCCTTCTTTCCTTCTCCAGCTCTTTTTACAAATGAGGAAACTGTGGCAATGGCAAACCACTCTAATATCTTTGCCAAGAAAATCCCAAATGGAATCATGAAGAATTGGACACAACTGAAAAAGGGTCTGAACAATAACAACAAAACCATCAAAAACCCACTTTTTAAAATTTAGACTTCAAAACACTAAATTATCTCTACAGTTGTTTACTAAGACTGGAATCGATTCTTTAATAACAACTCATGTTTACAGAGAATTTCAAATTAGGCAGAGCACTTCATTTATACACACCTATGTATATAGCCATTTCATCCTCACAACAGCCCTGTGAGATGGGTACTGCATGGCCTGTACTTCACAGGTGAGGAAACAAAAGCCCCCAAACATTAAATGTCTTGCCCCAGGTCACATAGCTCGTAAGTGCTCGACTTAGAGATTCTCTTCCAAATCTTTTTGATTAATAGGAGCACTTAATATTCAGGTCATGCATCCATTCAAAGTTTATTGTGGTCCATGGTATAGGATGTTATCCCAACTCTTTTCTAAATGGAGGTGAAAGACAGGAAACATGTTCCCTCTGCCCAAGCCAGCTGCAAATACAAAATCCCATGGCAGTCTTGAATTGAAATAATGAAATGTTGGTGTTGGAAGGAAGTTGGAGGTTATAGAATCCAATTTTCATCTTAGCTAAGAAAAAAGAAAATGTGAGATTCTGTGGTTTGTTTCACACGAGACATCAGAGATGATGTGTGCCACACACATGGCAATTGGCAGAGACAAATGAAAAAGTTTAACAAAAAAGAGGCAGAGAGAACAGGAAAGTATTGGAATGTTGAATCAACATATAAGCATTGGTGAGAAGAAATTTCAATGTCTCAAGCAAACTCATCCATAGAATTCTCTTATAAAATTATAGGATTTACTTTTCATTTTCATTCATTGTACACACTGCTAGAGGTTAATTTTGTTAAAAATTTTGTCCTGGCTGGGGGTGGGGGGGCAGCGGGAGGACAGCTGGGTGGTTCAGTGGATTGAGAGGCAGATCAGGATACTGGGAGGTCCTGGGTTCAAATCTGCAATCAGACAGTCCTGCCTAAATACAAGGACAAAAAACAAAGCTACATCTGCCCTTAAAGTATTGGAGTAGAGCCCAGAAAACAAAAAAGTGAGAATAGTGTGAGACAAAGCAAGCAAGGCAGAATGAAATCAATTTTTGGAGGGATGTGACTGCCAAGTTAAAGATCTTGAGATGTATCTTGGTGAGCTTTGGGAAGCACACCAGTGTTTTCATCAGAAAGGTAACATCAGTAGGGATATTTGTTTGTTTTGCCATACCTTCCATCTTAGAATCAGTACTGTGTATCAGTCCCAAGGCAGAAAAGCAGTAAGGGCTAGGCAAATGGAGTTAAATGATTTGCCCAGGGTCACACTGCTAGGAAGTGTCTGAGGCTACATTTGAACCCAGCAATTCCAATTTCCAGGCTTAGCTCTTTAGCCTTCAAGCCACCTAGCTGCCCCTAAGTGGATTGAACATAAGCTGGGATTCCCCCCTTTCATCCATTTGCTCATACCATTATCCTTTCCTCTCCTTTGCCTATTGATCTTTCTGCTTTGTAAGAGCCAGCTCTAATCAGCCTTCTGGTGGCAGTTCATAGCTGTCCACAATCATCATTTCTCCCTGGGATAGAAAAGAACTTTGAGGTCAATGTTCTCTTGACACCAATGACTACGGTTGGGCATAGGAGTGGTATGGGTAAAGGGACTCCAGTTCCTGAGTCCATTTGTGACCAAGCATATGAAGTATATTATGCCATGATTTCCTATGCCCAAGAGAGACAGAGGGAAGATTACTCAGTAATTGATTGTGTTTGGAGCAGGAGTGCACGGGAGGAGGAGGAGCTTTGTAAGACTTCAAGCATCCCTTGGACACAATTCAAAATTCAGAATGAAGGAGAGTGTGAGTACAGAGTGGTAAGTATATTGACCTAATGAATGGGAGGATGGATGGATGGAGAGATGAATGGATGGATGAAAAAACTTTCACTATAGAGATAGAAAAATAAGACAATCCTTACTCCGGAGCAGTTCACATTCTAGTATTGGTGGATGGGCAAACACATATGGAATGTTTCAGCTGTAAGTCAGATGGAAAATTCAAATGGTCTTCAGAGTACAACAGCAAAACCAAAGGTAATACATCTTTAATGTAACTTCCACTGAAGGTCATGTCAACTGCTAAAGTTGGAACACTTGGTGGCCACAAGGACTTGAGCAGAAAGAACTTTCTTCTCTAAGTAATCAGTAACAATGTATACAATACCCACAGAAGCACATGGTTGTCCTCCACTCCAGCCCTGCCCCCCCAACATTAGGGAAGTTGGTTCTAGGCAAAGCAGCAGCAGCGAGTACTCTGTACCCACTCTGTAGTTCCCTAGATAAGTTTTGTGGCATCATGTCCTAATTCTGATACCCAAAAGGGTGAGGCAAATATTTGGGGAATAATTTGGGGATGACAGAGTCCTTATAGATTTTGCCTGTCTGATCCTAGGAAAGTCCCATAATTTCTCAGCCTCGGTATTCTTATCTGTAAAATGAGGATAATAATAGTACCTACTCCATAGGGTCACTACCATATCCCCTTTGTTACTATTGTTCAGTTGTGTCCAACTCTTTTTGACCTGATTTGGTATTTTCTTTACAAAGATCCTGGGGTGGTTTACCATGTCCTTCACCCACTCATTTTCCAGATGAAGAAACTAAGGCAAACAGGGTGAAGGGATTTATCCAGGGTCATATAGCTTAAGTGTCTGAGGCTGGAGTTGAACTCAGGATGATGAGTCTTCCTCTATTTACTGCACCACTCAACTATTACCTGACAGAGGGCTGACCTGTACTTGTTCATGCGCAGAGCCTAGGACATGGCCATGCCTACAACTACTTAAGTGACCTAATCTCTAAATTTCCTTCCAGCACTATCTCGCTTCATCATCCACATGCCACAAGAGGATCACTGAATCCCCAAATTGGGAAGTACTTCAGAAGCCATCTAATCCAATGTGGGACTGCAATTCCTGAAAGTCTTTGCTTCCATCATGCTCACACTTCTCTGTACAACTTTGACTCATCACTCCAAGTCCTGCCTTGTAGAGCCAAGGAGGACAAGTCTAATGTCTCTTCCATGTGACAATTCATCAAATGTTTGTAAATACCTGAAATGTCCTCCCAGAGATTTTGCTTCTCCCTACTAAGCATCTCAAATTCCTTTACCCAGTCTTCATATGGAATGAACCCCAAACTCTTCACCGACATGACTGCCCTACTCTGAACATTTCCAACTTATCAACATAGTTTCAAAAATGTGTTCTTCATCACTGATCTCAAAACTCCAGAGGGGTCTGACCCATCAGTCAGGGAGACTTAGCAGCCTATTTCTGAATATTATGCTTCTCTTAAAGCAACCTAATGTCACAACAGCAACTACTAACTTATATTGAGCTTGTGGCCCACTAAAGCTCCCAGATTTTTTTCAAACCAACTGCTCCTGAGCCATGTCTCCCCTATCTTGGACTTCTGAAGATGGGGGTGGATATATATTATATACATATACATGCATATGTATATACAAAATCAGAATACAAAACTCTATATTTGTCTCTATAAAAATCCACTCTCATTTGCTTGGGCTCAGTGATCTAGCCTGTCAATATCTTCCTTAATGCTGGCAGTTATCCAGCATATTAGCTCTCCCTTTCAGCTTTATGCCTTCTGTAAATCTGAGAATACCCAAGAGACACAAACAGCTGACACAGCAATCCCTCAGATGCAGGTGTTTCCTCCAGCTGCCCCCACCCCAATCCTCGTTGAGCTGTGATCATGACAAAGAGAGACAGAAGGAGAAGCTCCCACACAACATGGGCACCCATAAGTAAATAGCGGATACATAGAAATCAACACAAAGTGATTTTGGTGGGGGTAGGAGAGCACCAACAAGGGGGGAAATTGGGAAAGGTCTCTGAAAGGAGGTGGCCCTTGGATCAAGCCTAGAAAGCATCTAGGAATTCCAAGAGAAAGCATTCCTGCACTCAGGGGTGTACGTATATGAAATAGAATAATCATAGCCATAATAATGCATTATTAATTAAATAACGTAGATGGTACAGTGGATGCTGGGCTTGGAATCAGGAAGACTCATCTTTCTGAGTTCAAATCCAGTCTCAGACACTTACTAGTTAGTTGTGTGATTCTGAACAAGTCACTTAACATTGTCTTAGTTTCCTCATTTGTAAAATGAGTTAGAGAAGAAAAAGGTAAATCATTCAAGTTTCTTTGCCAAAAAAAAAATCCCAAATGAGGTCACAAAGAGTCAGACACAACTGAAACAATACAATAACAAAATAACTAACATATAATAATAACAATGTTTTCAGCACCTAGTATGTGCCAGGCACTATGCTAACCACTTTACAATTATCTGATCCACATAACAACCTTGTGAGGTAGGTGCTATTATTAATCCTGTTTTACAGATTAGGAATCTGTGACAGGGAGAAATAAAGTAGACTCTGGGTCACAGCATTAGGTAAGAGTATGGAGGCAGATCCAACCTCAGGTCTTCCTGACTGAAGTTTCAGTGTTTTAGCCAGTGTACAATTGAACTGCTCCAATCGCCCTGTACCTAAAGCAGCAAAATAGTGCAGAGAGCAGGGGCGTAAAAAGAGTGTATGAGATGAAATACTATTTAATTGGTTTGGAAATGTGGTCTGGATTTCATTCAGGAAGGATTTTCATGCCAAAGAGAAGGATATGTATTTTATACAATGAAAGAGCCACTGAAGCTTCTTCGACAGGGTACACAGGGCACAGTGAAACCTGTGCTTTTGCCAATGGTTTGGAGAATGGCTTAAAGCTAAGAGATGCTAAAACAAAAGAAGAGTCAAGAAGTAATAAAGGCTTAAACTAGGGCAACTCCCCAAAACCTTTTCTTTCTTTAAGGTTCTGCTCAGAACAACTAGGTGGTCACAATGGTTAGGGTACTGGGCCTAAAGTTAGGAAGACTCATCTTTCTGAGTTCAAATCTGGCCTCAGATACTTCCTAGCTATGTGACTCTGGGCAAGCCATTTAACCCTATTTACTATTTGCCTCAGTTTTCTTAGCTGTCAAAAGCCTGGAAAAAGAAATGGCAAACCATGGGAGTGTCTTTGCCAAGAAAACCCTGACTGGGGTCATAAAGAGTCAAACATGACTGAAAACAACAGAACAACAGCAAAGGCTCAACTCAGTTAGTACCTCTTCTGTGAAGCTACCTTGGAAAGTTCTCATCTTTGAGTTAACCTAAAAATCACCTTAAACTTACTTGTAGGTTTCTCCATTAGTCTTGCCTGTTCTCTGAAGAATGAAAGTCCCTTGGGTGGAGGTTTTTTCTTTTGAATCTCTCATTCACAGTGCCTAGTATAGAGCCTGTGTTATATGGATACTGTTTTAGTATAATGGGGTGGCCCAAGGTCCTCTGATGATATGAGGAGCTGAAGCAGAATGAGTGTGGGAATCCCTAGGTGAACACTAAGTTGTGATGGTGAACACCAAGAACCCCACAGGAATATCTGTGACTAAACTAATACACCCAGCTCCAATATAGCAGTGTCCCAGAAATAAGTGACCAAATAAGAAACTGTGGGTTAGATTGCCCAGCTCCTTTGACTGCTTATCCTGGCTGCAAACTGATGGATAACGCTAGTGACTGCGGCTTAACTTTAGTTAGAGTAATCCCTCTTCCCTCAGATACCCAAAGATATAATTGATGGTGCTTAGGGTAGTGATGACATCCACCTAAGTAAGTTTTAAGACTTAATAACAACAGACTTAGGGAAAGGGAAAGAGGGACTGAAGGAAAGAGGTGTAAGGGAAAGCTTGGCTAAAGCTACAGATGATCAGGTGATACCAGTTGAAGGTAATCAGGTTTGAGATTAGCAGCTGGAGAGGTTTGTCTCGCTCTCTGTTGCAACCTGGCCAGGCCAGGCTGCTTAGGCTGAACCAGGTTGTTTGATGGCATTTATATTGCTTCTTCCTTGATGATGATTGATTGGGATGTATAGTACAGATTCACACAGAAATTGAGGGTGTGGTAGTGATTAGAACTGGATGCAGGTATCCTGGGTGGAGTTGGCCTACCCCAATTCCCAACCAAGCTCCCACCAAAATCCCTTCTGAAAATTGAGAGACCTTTGGTTCAAAATTCTGCTCTTTAGAGTCTGCCCACAACTGCCTCTCCTTTGCTGGCTCATGGCAAGCTTGGTTGGTTCCAAATTCTAAGCTGCTAAATGTCAATCATTCTGCTCTCCATTTTGCAGAGCAGAAACGATATTACACCTGGCACTAAGTAGGCATTCAAATCAATGCTTCTTTTTTTGCTTTGGTTCTGGAATAAAGGGAACAGCACTAAAGCTAGGAAAGGGACTGGTTCTCAGATATCTATCTCTGCTACATTGCCCAACCCACCCACTACTCTAGGTGCGCCAGCATCTAGCATAGCACCTGGCATATAGTAGGCCCTTAATAAATGTTTGTTGATTGACTGACTGACCCCAGAGACCCGCTGCTGCCATAGTGATGTTGTTGGCAGATTTAGATAAGGGAGTACCAGATGGCTTGGGTCTGAGCATAATAACTCAGTATACCGGTCATGACCCTGATATTTGAGTCACCAGCCCTGGCTCTTTTTGCTGACTCAGAACACTATAAATGTCTTAATTGCATTTTGCTTGGCGTTTTTTTTTTCTTCTGTTAACCAAGCCTCTCACCAGGTCAGCCGGAGAGAGAAAGGGAAGCTGACTATCCGGAGGATGGGAAAGATATGAATATGATTGATCATTTCTATATGGTGTTTCACCATTATCACTGTCCTTGGATAAGAACAAATCTTCCAAGGTTGAATCTCCACATTCAAAATGATGGGGGACAATTTTCTAGGAAATTCAGCAAGCCCAAAAATATTTTCTAGAAATTAACAAGTACTTAAGACAGAATTAGCTTTTCTCAATTGAATTATTTGGATAACTGTATCTAGTAAAATTATAGTAATTACTTGTACAAGTTCTTCCAGTAACTTGTGATATAGTTAGTTATTTGAAATGAAGGTCAGAAAAAAAGGAAGGGAGGGAGGGAAGGAGAGAGAAAAAAATCTATCTTTCCTTCCCCTTTCATCAATTAATAATCAAACAATAAAAGGGGCATCTAGATGGCTCAGTAGATAGAGAACCAGGTCTGGAAATGGGAGATCCTGGGTTCAAATCTGGACTCAAATATTTCCTAGCCATATGACCCTGGGGAAGTCATTTATCCTCATTGTCTAGTCCTTACTGCTCTTCTGCCTTAGACAGAAGGTAAGGGTTTTTAAAAAAAACAATCAATAAACAAAGATGACATGAAGGACAGTCAGAGAGAATACCTAAAGAAGAACAGTCAGAAAGCCAGTGTTATTGAATTGATGAGTATGTGTCAGGGAGTAAGGTATCAGAAGACTGGAAAAGTAGGAAGGCACTAAGTTATGAATGACTTTGAATTCCAAACTTAAGATTCTTTATTTGCTCTTAGAGAGAACAGGGAACCACTAGAGTTTAAGTAATAGAGTGATGTGATCAGAACTTTGCTTTAAGAAAATCACCTTGGTAGGTGAATAGGGGATGAATTGTATTAGAGAAAGACATGAAGCAGGCAGAGTCACAAAATTATTATTTTAATAATCCAGATATGAGATGATGAGGGCCTACACTAGAGGGGTGAGAGTGTCAGAGGAGAAGCATATTTGTGAGATGTTGCAAAAGTGAAATGGATGGGCCTTTGTCATGGCTTGTGTATGAGAGTAGTGGGAGAAGTTAGTGAGAAGTCCAGAATGACTCCAAGGTTATGATCTTGAGGGACTGGAATGATGCTTTTGCCCTCTACAGTAATAGAGAAGGTTGGAGTAAAAAGATCTGAGGGACAGGTAATAGTTTCCTTTTGGACATTATTATGAGGTCCACTGGACACCCCATTTGAAATATCTGAAAGACAATTGGAGATGCAAGATTGGAGATAATCAGAAAGATTGGAGCATGACAGGTAGTTCTGAGAACCATTAGCACAGAAATGGCCATTAAATCCATAGAAGCTGATGAGATCATGAAGTGAAGTGGTATAGATATAGGAGTAAAAGAAAGGGGACCAGAACAGAATTCTGGTCCTATGATTCAAGGGTGTGACCTGGAGGGCGATCCAGCAAGAAAGAGGAGTGGTCAGATAGGTAGGAAGAGAAAGAGGAGAGTTGTATCCTAAAAACTTAAAAGAGGATAGTATTAGGAAGGATAAAATGATTAACAGTGTCAAAGGCTGAGGAGATGTCAAGGAGAATGAAAATTGAGAAATGGCTATGGGATTTGGGAACTAAAAGATTCATCATAACATTAGACCATTTTTGGTGGAATGGTGAGGTCAAAATCCAGATTGTATGGGATTAAGAAGAGATCAAAAATAGATAAAGTGGAGTCACCTATTGCAGAAGACCTCTTTGAGAAGTTTAGCAGAAGAGATATAGGACAGTAGTTAGCATGGATGGAAGGATCAAGGGAGGGTTGGGGTTTTTTTCCAGTATAGGGGAGACATGGGTATATTTACTTTACATATGAGATATTTGATGCAAAGAGGGTCTTCCCCTATCAAAAACTTCCTTTCTTACTGAATTGACTTGATTTTATTCCTGCAAATGCTATTGAGTTTAAGGTCATCAAATTTTCCTCTTCTACCATTTGTGATCAGTTTTGTCTCTTCTGTGAACTCTCTTCCAATTCACAACTATAAAAGGCATCTGATTCAGTCTTTTTTTTTCAAATGTGACCTTTACTATTAACATCTAGTATTCATTTTGAGTTATTTTGTAATCTTTGAAATAAGCTGTTGGTGTAGAATAAATTTTTGCCAAAGAATTTTCCAGTTTTCCAAGAAGTTTTTATCAAAAAAAGGAATTCTTTTCCAAGTATTTTATGTTTGGGAATTTGTCAAACACATTTATTAAGTTCAATTGTCTCTGATTCATCCTTCTCCACTCAGTTTTATTCATCACATTTTCTTTTCTTTTCTTCTTTTAGCTAGTACCAAAGAGATTTTATGATTACTGCTTCCTAGTATAATTTGGGTTCCAGACTTGCTGTTCCTCCTTTATTCCTAACTTTGTCTCCCTTGGACATGACTCAAGCCAAATTCTCTTCATAAAAAACATGTAGGCACCTTTCAGCTTCTCTCAGTCATGGATTTCATGCCACTAATTCAGGCTAGTTAATCTGCTCCCAGATATTGTGGAGAGCACATGTAAAGATGCAGCTAGAATGACTGATTGTCCCATTCAGTGAAGTCCCTGAATATCAAAGGCATTCTGCCAATCTCTGTGTATATTCATATCTGACCTACTCTGAGTCAGTTTATTCAAAAGAGGTTGGAATCTATTCAGCCTAGAGTGACATTTGCTAAAGACTCCAGGTTTTATTTGTTGTTCAATCATTTCATTCACATCCAACTCTTTGTGACTCCATTAGGTTTTCTTGTCAAGGATACTGCAGTAATTAACTATTTCCTTCTCCATCTCATTTTATAGGAAACTGAGGCCAACAGGATTAAGTGACTTGCCCAGAAACACATAGCTAGTAAGTGTCATAGTTTGGATTTGAACTTAGGTCTTCCTGACTCCAGGTCCAGGACTCTATCCACTGCACCACCTAGCCGTCCCTCTATTTGCCTATCTCAATACAAAACTATACTGACCCAGCTCCTTCATAAACTGAGCCAGTCTGCAGTTTTCACAGAAACAACTTTTTGAATTGTAATTATGTATGAAACCTCATCTCCTCAAACATAAAATGATGGCAACCTAAGGGTTGCAATATAACAAAGGCATTTTTCTCCTGTAGTAGTGGCATTCACACACAGGAGAAAAATGCCTCTCCATTTTAGAGATAATTTCTGTTCCTTGAGATCCAGAACTATACTGAAGAATCTCCTTGCTGATATATTTATCTCATGTGTCATAACCTCATTCTCTATGGTAAGGAGCAGAATTTTCTCTGCCCATATTAAAAAGGTGCATATAACACAAAATATCAAGCTGACACTTGTAGTGAGACATGAATAGTTTTCCAATCCCATGAGCCTTTATTGTTTGGTAAATGAGTAAACCAGTGGAAAGGCTTGAGTTCAAATGTGAAGAATTAGAAATTAATACCAAAAGCAAAGTTTATGACACCAAATATCACAAAGGGCACTTTTCACAAGAGAATAAGGGTCCATAGGGTCCTAAATTTGAGAGTTCTCTGTATCTAGGCCAGATCCAGCCCTACTGAGGCGCCCTCCCACCATGACCACATCATACCATCCCATAGATACTTTCCTCATCCCCTCTCATTCCTCTCTCTCATATCAAATTCTGACAATTATAATAAAATCTATACTAACATTTGTACAATCCAGTGGAATTGCTTGTTGGCTCTGGGAGGGGGAGAGAAGAGGGGAGGGAAAGAAAATGAATCATGGAAACATGGAAACATTTTTAAAAATTAAAAATAAATTTGATACCACCTCTGGTTCCCCACCCACTATCTTGGTGACTTCCCAGACCTAACTCTTCTGTGTCATCCCTCCCCCCCTTTTGTTCTTGTACTATATTAGAATGTTAAACACTTGAATGCAGGCCCTACTTAACATTTTTTATTCCTGTAAGGAATGGAGATTCAAAACTTCCATCTCAATTAACAAGATGATCTATATGACAAAACCTTTAAAACAAGATAGTGCCTTCTTCAGATACAGAATCAATCAGTGAACATAAGGTGCAAACAAGATTGCCTTCACCCTAAGATATGAACTTTTTGAGTCAAGAAGGGAAAAACTTTGGTTGTGAAACAAACTAACCATAACTTCAAGAGCTTTAAATGGAAGGCAGATGTCAACGTTTCCCAGATCCATAGGTATCAAAGTCCAGTGGTGGAAGACTTCAGTATGGAAGGTAAGAATTAAAATTCAAACCAAATCCCTCACAGGAAACTACTTTTGAAAACAAGAGTATAGCTTTGCCATTGCTTCCGCCTCCATTTTCTTTGTCTCTATCATCAAGGGAAAAGGAGGAATAGGAGAAAATACACGTAACTGGGAGTGGACAAAGAGACACTGATAAAAGTATGTACAAACACTGACACAGATGGATACAAGCATAACAACATAAGGAAAGAAGCAACCTCAAGAAGCATGATGATATCTGGTAGAGGCAATGCTAGCTGTCAATTAAAGAAGGAAACTGATCCTCAGAACCCAGCAAAGAACTACCTATAAGGTGAACCTCATGCCATGAAGACTCCCCAAGGGAGGAAAGGACTCCTATTTCCAAGACTTGCTTGGTATTTCTCTGCCATATATGATCCCTATATATATACCTCACCACCATTGTACCTAAAGTTTGAGCCCACTGTCTTTCAGGAAGTATTTTTGTGCATAGGGAAATTTCTTCCATGCTTTGGTTGAGAATGTTTTTGTAACTATTGTTCTTGTTACACCTCCTCAGAAAAATAAACTTTCTAAGGTGATCAAGGGTATTGACTGTTAATCAATGGGTATCACACCAGTTAGGACTCATGAGTTCAAGGACTAGAAATTTCTTTGTCAGGATTCCTACCACTCTTTATCCCTCTTATCTCAAACTAACCGAAGTTAGTAATAATATGAATGAGTAATAGGTAAGTGGCCCCCATTGAGGTGGTACAATTATATCCTCATTAGCAGGGTTTGCCTCTACTTTTTTCCTCTCATACTCCTCAACCCTTTGCATTCTAGCTTTCTTCTTTATGCCTGATTTAAACATGATCTCTCCAAAAACAGTGGAAGTCTTTCAATTATATCTTATAGTCTTTTCTCAGGCCCCATATAAAAAAAAACTGTCTCCTGAATTTGACACTGATGATTATCTTCTTTTCTTGCATAGTTGCGGTTCCCTGGGTTTTCATGACATTACTATCTCTGGGTTCTCCCTCCTATTTAACTGTTCCTTCACAATGTCTTTTACTGGAACATTATCCATATAACCTCCTCCCTACCTCACCCAAATAAAGATGCACTCTAGGGCACTGTCCTTGACTCTCCTTTTTCCTCAATACTTTCTCTGTTGGTGAACTTAAAAGTTCCCATGAATGATTATCATCTGTTCGCAGATGACTCACAAATTAATGAAGCCAAGATCAATCTCTCCTCTGAGTATCAGGCCTGCACCATTTAGAAATATCAAATTATATGCCCTGGAAACAACTCAAGCAACATATCTGAAAAAGAGCTTATTAAATTCACTCCAAAATTCACCCTTCTACCAGTTGCTGTTTCCCACTCTCACTTAATAAAGTCCAATGGCTTCTGATTTCCTTTAGGATCAAATAAAAATTTCTCTGTTTGGTTATTATATCTATTCACAATCTGGCCTCAATATATCTATCTAGTCTCATTAGACATCAATTACCCATCCACACACTACAATTCAGCTTCCCAGTTCTTCATTCATATAGGATACTCCTTCTGCTATATCTGCTGGTTCTGGATTGGCCATTCCCCATGGCTATAATATATTCTCTACTCATTTCTGCCTCATAAAATCTGTCTTCAGGATGTAAGTAAAGAACCAAAGTCTTTGCTGATCTCTCTAGCTGCTAGAATTATCCTTCCAAAACTGCACTACATTTAATCATTTTATTTAAGTTATTCTTTTTGTATTTATCTTATATGTATTTATGCATATGCTTGTTCTCTTTCCTATTAAAATGTAAGATCTGTGGGAGTAGGACATATTTCATTATATGTACTACTTGATTTTTGATTGGTTGATTGACAATTTCTTTTCAAATATTTATAGCATTTTTCTCTAATAAAGGTTTCATCCCCTGGATTACAGACAGGTTATAGATAGATAGATAGATAGATAGATAGATAGATAGATAGATAGATAGATAGATATTTGCAGACACATAAAAGCTAATTCAAATTTATAGGAACAAAAACCATTTACCAACTGATAAAATGGTCAAAGGATATGAATGAGAGTTTTTAGAGGAAATAAGCTAAACTATAAACAATGATGTGGAGAAATATCCCAAATCACTATTAAATAGACAGTGCAAATTAAAGCAATTCTGAAGTCTCATCTTATATCCATCAGAGTAATAAAGCTGACCAAAAAAAAAAAAAAAGAAAAAGAAAAAATGACAAATGTTAGAGGTACTGTGGTGAAATAAGCATATCAATGCATGCTTGGTGGATCTGTTCCAGGTGTTCCAGCATTTCTGAAAGTCAGTATGAAATTGTGCCCAAAGATTCACTAAACTGAATATCTTTGACCTGGTACTATCACTAAAAGACCTATGAGAAAAAGGCCCAATTTGTAAATAAACAAATATGGGTATAGATTCAGCTACAGTTACAGATAGAGATAGATGAAGATACGGTGTTAGATTGATAGATGGATGAAGTGTAGAGACATGGATAAAAAGATAGATGAATAGCTAGGTAGTATAATAGTCAAGAGGACCAGGGTTAGAGTCAAGAAAACTTGAATTCAAATCTAGCCTCATATAATTCATAGCTGTGTGTTCCTAGCAAGTCACTTAACCTCTGCCTCAGTTTCCTCATCTATAAAATCAGAATAATAGCACCTATTTCTAAAAGTTATTGTGAAGATCAAATGAGACAATAATTATAAAGCACTTTAACCAAATGCATATTAAATGTTATATCAATGTATACTCTTATTAGCTATTATATAGAGTTAGAGCACTAATGTAGATCAGTTTGTTATGTAATGCCAAAGAATGGAAACTTAAGGGGGTGCTCATCAGTTGGCTGAACAAATCATGCTTTATGAATATTTTTGAATAATACTATGGCAAAAGAAATTCCAAAAAAAATAGTTTCAGAGAAACCTAGGAAAATATATAAAAAGAAGTAAAATGAACTGAGCATAACCAGGAGAACAACTTATACAACAACAATGTAAGGACAAATAAATTTGAAATACTTAAGAACTCTGATCTTATCAATGACTAACCACAATTTCAGAGGACCAATAAGGAAGCATATGATTCATGGATGAAATGGATGAATTCAAGGTTGTTTTTTTTTCATTCTTTCTTCTTTCACAGTAATGAATGAAGGTTATACAATTGCAATGAACGGAAATGGAAATTGTTTTGCTGCCATATTATTCAGTGCCATCTTACCACACCCCACCCACAATAATGGAACAGATTTGTAGAGGACACCTCTGCATCCCAACATTCTTTAAAGTCAAAACAAAAAAGGAGCAAACTTAACTATGAGGGAAAAGCTTAGACTCAGAATATTGAATGTGAAAGGGACACACAAATAATATCATAAAGTCCAACACCCTAATTGTTCAGGTGAGAAAACTGAGATACAAAATTGAACTGCTTTCCTCAGAGGAAGTGGAACTGCTTTCCATCAAGGTAGAAAAAAGACATGGACTCAGCTTCCCTGAGATCTCCAACCTCATGCTCTTTACATTATAGTCTTCCAGAAAACATCTAAAATTTGCAAAATGTCAAGCTAGTTACTCTTAGTGGTACCTCACTAGAGTTCCATTTTCAAAAAGGTCTTGATGAGCCTGGGAAAGTATGAGTAAGAGGAGATTATTTTGCATTTGACCTGATGCATTTGACCTCCTTTTGAGTTCTGGCTGAGTGGCCAATTTCTCATTTGAATTTCTTTCATTTGTGTCACCCCTCCACTATGAAAGTACACTTTGGAACAGAGCATCTTTTCATGGGAATAAATTCTGTCACAGCCACAACCAGATGGACCTTTTCACCATTTGTAATATAGCTGAGGCTCTCATTACTGTTGGGTAGCTCTCCTTCTGGACATTCATAATCCTTTGGCTTCTTTTGCTCCATGAAATCTGGATTCCAGTCAAAGATTAATGTTAATTTTTGAAAGGATAGCTGCTTATAAAACCTTAAGCTACAGAATAGATGGCACTCTTCCCAAAGACCATCTCTCTAATTAAACATCACACAGGCTTTCACTTTAGGGAAGTAGGATATGACATAGTAACACATTTCTAGATTACTGTACAGTGTATGAAATGCCATTCTCACAATAACCCAAGCTGTACCCTTTATGCTAGGTTGGTAATCAGTCAATCAACGGAAACATGTTAAGCACCTACTAGGTTGCATGCATTTGCTAGGTGCTGGGGAGAGAAGCACAAAATTAAAAAACCCTACTTAAAAGGTTACATTCTAATGGAGGAGCCGATAAAGTATGCATATAAATGTATACAGCATAAATAGAAAGTGAGTGAATACTATAATACAATATAGTTTGGGAGGGGTAACATTTGTAGATGAGAGGATTGGGAAAAGTTCAAGGAGAAGATAGATGATGCTTAAGCTTTGTCTTAAAAGAGGAAGAGAGATTCTAAAAGGCAGAAGTGAGGAGGTAATGCATTCCAGGCAGGAGAGGGGAATGGGCAGAGTTAGGAAATGACCAGTACAAAACCACAGACATAGATCAAATGTCATTAGTTGCATTTTAAATAAAGAGAGGAACTCTATCAAATATCTTTGATAAATGAATCCTTAAATCAATTTGCTAAAGAGCCAAGGGGGCTTGCCCTCTGGAGACAGGAAAAAGCTCCAAAATTTGTCTTCATGTCTGGATGTGACACTTTAGGACAGGCACTGATAATGCACTAGAGAGCATTCAAAGGAGAGACTTGAGGCTGGCAAGACATCTTGAGATCACACCACATGAGAAATGGCTAAAGGAATAGGGATAATTTTGCCTAAAGAAAAGAAGAAACAGGAGACACATGATAGTTGTTTTCAAATACTTAAAAGGTCTACCATGAAGAAAAGAGATTAAACTTATTCTATTGGTTCCAGAGACATAATAATTAATGATGGTATTTATAGTGTTTTGGTGTGTGCTAAAATCTATAAACATACACACAGATATAAGTAGAGATGTAGTGTTTCATATGTATCTGTTATTTCATTTAATCTTCAAAACAATCATGGGATAGAGGTGCTATTACTACTACTACTACTACTAGGATATTTTATTACTACTAGGATATTCTATTACACACAAAGAGGGCATGGGAAGGAGAGGGGACAAATACTATTATAAGAAGGAGAGGAAGAGAGCATTAAGAGGAATAATCAAACCTTACTCTCAGTGTAATCAACCCGGAGAGGGAAGAGTAGCTATACTATCCATTGGGACATAAAACTCTTATCTAACCCTTCTGAGAAAGTCAGAAGGGATAAACCAAGGGGAGCAGGGGAATGGGGGGGGGTCAAAAAAGGGAGGGGAGAAGAAGGGGTAGGGAATTTATTAGGCCTTAAAAAATAAAAAGAGGGGAATAATAAGGGAGGGGGTAGAAAGGGAAGTTAATCAAGGGAGGGGATAAGGGATACAGGCTTAAAGCAAACCACTGGTTTAAAAGGAAATAGTTTAAGAAGAAGGGGTAGGAATAGGGGAGGATAGGAAAATGTCAGCAAATGCACAACTGATGATTATAACTCTGAATGTGAATGGGATGAACTCGCTCATAAAATGGAAGCAAATAGCAGAGTGGATTAGAAACCAAAATCCTACCATATGTTGTCTACAAGAAACACAGATGAGGCGGGTGGACATACACAAGTTTAAGGTTCAGGGCTTGAGCAGAATCTTTTGGGCTTCAAATGAGAAAAAGAAGGCAGGAATGGCTATTGTGATTTCTGAAAAGCCAAAGTAAAAATAGATATGATTAAAAAAGACAGGGAAGGTC
>NC_058135.1:12095011-12112499 GCF_016433145.1 Gracilinanus agilis | reverse complement strand
TATATATATATATACATATATATATATATACACACATACATACACCAACCAAGAAATTAACTTATGGAGATAGGAAAAATAATAACAAAATTCACTGGAACAAATTAGATCAAGAATATCAAGGAAATCAATGAAAATGAAAATATGAAGAAAGACAGCCAAACAGTATTATATTTCATATGGTATGACAAAGTAATAATAGTCAAGACAGTTTTATTTTGGCTAAGAAATAGGGTGATTTGTTAGGTACACAATGTACAGAAGTAAATGACCACAATAACCTAGTATTTGATAAACCCAAAGATTCTGGCTATTGTGGGGAAGAACTTGGAATCTGACAAAAACTGATGGGAAAAATGTAAAGCAAGCTGGCAGAAACTAGGCACAAACCAACATTCACACCATATATTAATATATGGTCAAAATAAGCACACAATATACACATAAAGAGTGATATCATAAGCAAATTAGAACATGGAAAGTTTTACTCAGAAGACAAGAATTTACAATCAAAAAATGATAGAGCAGATCACAGAAGATAAAATGGATTTTTTTGTGCAAAAAAAACCCCAATACAACCAAAATTAGAAGAAAAATAGGAAACTAATGAGAGAAGGAAGATTTACATAAAATTTCTCTGGCAAGTTCCTCATTTATCAAATACATAGGAAAGCTAGCCAAACTTTTTTTAAAAAGCCATTCCCCAGGGGGCAGCTGGGTAGCTCAGTGGATTGAAAGCCAGGCCTAGAGATGGGAGGTCCTAGGTTCAAATCCGGCCTCGGACACTTCCCAGCTGTGTGACCCTGGGCAAGTCACTTGACCCCCATTGCCTAACCTTACCACTCTTCTGCCTTGGAGCCAATACACAGAAGTTAAGGGTTTAAAATTTAAAAAAAAAAAAGCCATTCCCCAGTTGATAAATGGCAAAAGGATACAAACAGGTAATTTACAGAAGAAAAATCAGAGATATCAATAGTCACAGGAAAAAATGCTTTAAATCACTAGTCATTAGAGAAATGAACATTGTAACAACTCAAGTCCACACCTATCAGATTGACTAACATGACAAAGAAGAAAAATGACAGATCTGAGGAAGGGGAATGTGAAAAAATAGAGACACTAATACCCTGTTGGTGGAATTATAAACTGATCCAACAATTCTGGTGAACAATTAGAACTATGTACAAAAGCTATAAAACTATGCATACTCTGACTGAGAAGTACCATTTACAAGTCTGTATCACAAAGAGATCAAAGTAAAATGGATAGGTCTGTAAGGGAGAAAAAGGGGTTTTATGGGTTCAATATATTAAAAGGTGGTCACCAGGTCTTACATGTAAAAAATATTTGTAGCAATTCTTTTTATGGTGGCAAAGAATTGGAAATTGAAGGGATATTCATCAGTCAAGAAATAGCTCAACAAATTGTGGAGTAGGATTGTAAATGAATACTATTGTGCTATAAGAAATGATGAGCAAGATACTTTAAGAAAAACTTGGGAAGTTGAGAGCCAGGCCTTGATAGGAGGTCCTAGTCTCAAATCTGGCCTCAGACACTTCTGTAAAAAGGAATTATTTATTCCTTTTCAATTATTGGGGCACCTGGAGGTCCTCTTACATAGAGATGTGTAGGGATTAACTAGCCCACAGTGACAGGAATTAGAAACTATAGAGACAGGAAGGAGGAAACATAAAGACAGGAAGTGAGGTAGAGAGAGGGGATAAAAGGGGACCAGTGTCAGTTGGTTGGGCTATCAGTTGCTAACAGTTAAGGCTGGCAATTGGATTGTCAATTGCTGACAGGACTGGGAATTGTGGGGAAGTTGGCTGCTGGGCATGAGTTGGTCATTGGGTGTTGGTTGCTGGTAGTGTGTTGGGTTGATGATTGGCATTTAATTGCTGGAATATAAAGGCAAGCCTGAGTTTACTGAGAGGACTTTTTCCACTTTTGAGTTTTAGTTTGGGCCGTTAGGTTTTTTTTCTTTCTTGAACTTTTTGGAAGGTGACTGCTCTTCATTGACAGACCTAATTGGGGTTAGATTAAACACTGATTGGGTTGGTTTTGATTGGGCTGGATTGGGTTGGAACTTTGTGGGGTGGTGGTTATTATCGGTAGTTATAAGCAGTTATAGGTAGATATAGACAGATTTTGGTAGTAATTATAGGTAGTTATAGGATAACTAGTATAGGCATTAGGAAATTTTCTTTCTCTACCTCCTTCTTGTATTTTGCTTCTTTACTATATTCATTTTACTATATTCTTTTACTATCTCTATTTTAATTAAACTAAATTGTTAATTGTTAAAAGTTACTAGAGGTTTTCTTTTCTCTGGCCTAAAGGGATAATATTAATTTACTACTCTACTATATTCTCATTAAAGTTTAAACTATTAAAATCTCTCTTATTTTGTCAAAACCCCTATTTTAACCTTTATACTTCCTAGTTATGAGACCCTGGACAAGTCACTTAACCCCCATTGCCTAGCACTTTCTGCTCTTCTGCATTGGAACCAATATATAGTATTGACTCTAAGGTGGAAGGTAAAGGTTATTTAAAAAAAAAAAACACTTGTCAAGATTCATATGAACTAATGCAATATAAAGTGAGCAGGACCAAAAAAGAATACAATATAAAATAATAGCAATGTGTAATGATTATCAACTGTGAAGACTTAGCCACTCTAATCAATACACAGATAACATGAAAAAATTCATAGTGAAAACCTTCGATGAACTAATGAGCTCTGAGTATAGACTATAACTTATCTTCTCAGGGTTTTTTATTCTTATTTTCTTTTTTTGCAACATAGCTAATATGGAAATATACTTTACATGACTTCACATGTACAATAAATATCATATTGCTTGATTTCTCAATAAGTGAGAATGAGACTAGAGCATGGGAGAGGATCTGGGACTCAAAATACAGAAAATGAATGCTAGAAAAAAAAAGAAAATATAAAGTAACTGGGTTTGATGGAAGGATAAAGAAGAATAAGGAGAGACTGAAAAGGCTTCTTATTTCTTGTATTAACTTGACTGTAGCTCCACAATGTTTAAAATGTTTCTTACTACTTGTTTTTAGTATTTTCTACTCGTCCTTTGGGCTTTGAAACTTAGCTATAATATTCCTGTGAATTTTCATCTTGGGATAGCCTTGAGGTGGTGATCTGTATTTTTTTTCCAATTTCTATTTTACCCTCTCATTCTGAAACTTCAGGGCAATTTCCTAATTTCCTTCTTTCTCCATACTAGACTTTTTTTAAACTTAGACTGTAGTCTAGACTCTTTTTTGATCATAACTTTCAAGTAGGCCAACAATTCATATATTGTCTCTCCATATCTTTATAATGAGATTTTTCACATTCTCTTCTATTTTTTCATTCTTTTCATTTTTTAAAAAATATTTCTTGGTGTCTTGTGAAGCCATTAGCTTTCCCTTCCCTAAATCTAATCTAAAAGAGATATTTTCTTCTGTAATTTTTCAATCTCTTTTTTTAATTGGTTAACTTGCTTTTTAATTTTTTCTTAATTTTCTTGCATCACTGTTATTTTTCCTACTTTCCCTCAACCTTTCTATTTTTATTTTTAAAGACCTTTTTAAGCTCTTCCAAGAACTCTTTTGGTGCTTATGACCATTTTATGTTTTTCTTGGAAGCTTTAAAAGTAGCTATTTTGACATTACTGTCTTTTGACTTTAAGCCTGAGGAGTCTCTGTCACTGTAGTAGCTACAATGGGTTCTATCTCTGTTGCTTACCCATCTTTTGTTGTTGTTTTTTTAGGAACCAATTTCTTGGTTGTTCAGGGTCAGGCTCACTTCCTAAATTGTGGGGGATAAGGTTTTCTGATGCTGTTGTTTTCTGAGCTCTATCTGGTAGCTTTTGATCTCTTGCTTGTTTGTTTTTTCAATTTCTATAATCCAAAGCCAGTTGTGGTCATTGCTCTTCTAGCTCAGACCTTGGTCCATGAGTGTCCTTAAGTACTTTTATCTGCATCTGAGCCCCTGGCTCAGTCCTTGGTCTAAGAGTGCCCTTAGGTACTTCTGTCTGCCCCCTGAGCCACCATGGAACCTTGGCCCCACTGCCACCCAAAACATTCTTTCTCCCTGTGACCCTCCAGAGACTGCAAGCGTCAATTAGCCCCTGTGTCCTGGAACTGAAACTGAAGACTCCATTCTCCTGCAATCACACTCACCTGGGTGTGTTATTCTTCCTTACCTCCAGCTGATACCATGTCTAGTCAGGATGCCTGGGCTCTGCATATATCCCCAGCAGAGGGCTCCACAATTTTGTCCTGGTCAGCCATCAGACTCCCACAAAATCAATGGCATGAAAGACCCAAAGGCTGGGGCTGCCCCTGACACAGCTTCCCCAGGATTTTTTTTATTGACTCAGTAGAGGCTTTATTTTTATTTCAACCAGACCAGTCTACCACCCTGGAAGGTCAGATCATTCCTAAAATCCTCCCAACTTGTCTTAGGCTACATGTCTGCATTACCTCAATTTTTTAAAATTTTTCTTCTACTTTAGATTTTACTTTGAAGCATTATTTTAAATTATTTCTGGGGAAATTTGAGAGAGTCAGATAACTTTCTGCCTTATTTCACCATCTTCCCTCAGTCCTCTGAAAAGTCTTCTTATAAAAGGCAACATTTAAGCTTGACCTCCAAAGAAACTAGGGATACTAAGAAGAGGAGAGTATGCATTCTAGGCACGGGGAACAAAGTTATGGAGAAAAGAAGTGAAATGCTTTCTGTGAGGAACAGTAAGAAGGCTAGTCAACTAAATTGTATTATATGTGAAAGTGAACATAGTATAATAAGTCTGGAAAGGTAAAATGTGAACAGGATTGTGAATAGCTTTAAATGATAAGGAGAGTTTATTCTCTATTGGCTCCTATAGGTATTAAGAAGTTATTGGGGAATGGGGAGCAGCTGGGTGGCTCAGTGGCTTGAGAAACAGGCTCAGAGATAGGAGATCCTGGGTTCAGATTTGACCTCAGACACTTCCTAGCTGTGTGACCCTGAGCAACTCCCTCAACCCCCAATGCCTAACCATTACCACTCTTCTGCCTTAGAATCAATACACAGGATTGATTCTAAAATGGAAGGGAAGGGTTTTTTTTTAAAAAAAGAAGTTATTGGAATTTATGGAATACAAAAGTGACATGGTGAGATCTGTTCTTAAGGAAATTACTTAGGCAATTATACTGAAAATGTATTGGAGTAGGGAGGGAAGCCTGAGGTGGGCAGATCAATTAAGCGGCTATTGAAATAGTTCATCACTTAATGAAAGCTCAAACTAGGGTGGTGGCTATGTGAATGGAGAGAATGAGACTGATACCAGAAATGGAGAGGAGAGGAACAGAGCTATGGATATGAAATATTACATATACTATTGGACAGGGCCAATGGGTTGGCTAGCTTTACTGAATGACTTCTTTCCCTTCTCTTTAAATCTTTGTTCCAAAAGATGTCTCACAGGGGATAGGAGGGGAAAGAATATAGTCAGAAATTTATGTAATAGAAAAGCAAAATACATCAATAAAATTAGACTTAAATATATACCTGTTAAAGCAAAGACAGAGGTATGAGGAAGAAAGCATTTTTTAAAATCTGTTTCCAAAAGTTGTTGTTGTTCAGCCATTTCAGTCATGACTGACTCTTTGTGGCCCCATTTGTGGTTTTTCTGGTAAAGACACATGAGAGGTTTTCAATATCTTTCTTCAGTTCATTTTACAGATGAGGAAATAGAGGCAAAGAGGTTTAAGTGACTTGCCCTGGGTCACACGGGTAATAAGTTCAAATCTGAGGCCAGATTTGAACTCAGAAAGATAAGTCTTCCTAACTCCATGCCCAGCACTTGGCTGCCCCACTTTCAAAAATTAGGGGACAAAATAAAATGGAAATTTTGGAAGAAGAAAGGAGAAAGAAGAAAGAGAGGGAGAGGGAGAAGAAGAAGGAGAAGGAGAAGGAGAAGGAGGAGAAAGTGAAGAAGGTTAGTAATGCAAGAGCAATATAGGTTCCATAGTCTTGAAAGGATGAAAGGGTCTTTTTACAATGTATGCCAGGTAGTGGATGTTTACCTACAAAATGGGGATTAAACTCATGTATGTGATTACTGCCCTCAAAATGGCAATTGAAAATACAATGAAATCACAAGTCAGGTTGAAAACAAAAACAATCCTTGTATAACACATAGTATAAGGGATTGAACCAAATGTACCTTGAGTAAAGGGAAACAGTTGCTCAGTCAAATAAATGCCTATGAAAAGTAATTAGACTTAGAGAAAGGATTATAGGGGGAAATCATACCAAGGTGATCACTGATCCATTGAAATGGGAGGAAAGTGGAGATAAAAAATTAAATGAATTATACAGGAAATACCTGAAGCAAGTGGGAAATAACATTTATATTGTCTTAATCATTCATTAAAAGGTTGTCACCTTACCCTCCTGGGCTTGAGTTTTCAAATCTGTAAAATGAAGAGAATGTTAGAACTTTACAATTCTGAACCTGTGGTCCTATAATATCCTGCTGTCATGCTTTCACATAAGTAATTTTGCATTATTCCTACCAAACACTGGAATTTGAAATTGTAACAATTGTCAGAAGCATTCATTTGCATGAAAATTATAGAATTAGCTCTAAAATATCTGTAAATCACAGGACTACAGTATGGTATATTGGGGTGGGGAGCTCTGGTTGGAGTTGGGAAATTTGGTTTGTGTTGTGTACTCTGTTATTGTATTGCTGTTTGTCTTTAGGCAATTTACTTTCCCACTCTCTTCCTATTTTCTTCTCTAGAATATGAGGGTAGAGTGAATCCTATGCCCACTGAAGGTCTTGCAAGTGCTAAATCTTCTAACAATGATCCAACCCAGGAAAAAGGAAAAAGCTAATAGGTTCTTTGTAATAGTCTGGGAACTTACTGGGAACTGTCCATCTATTTCCTTTTATTCATGCTACATGAAGGTTCAACCTCTTATGTGTTTTACAAAGGATGTTTTTGGTTTTGACCCATCTTGTGATTTCATTATATTCTTTAATAGCTGTTCTTTTCCTTCTAGCTCTACTGCTCTACTCTATGATCTTGTGAACCTGCTATTGACAAATCAGACTTTGAACTTCATCTTAACTGTCCTTTGTCCATCTTTATCACATCTAGAAAAATGAGGCTGGGAAGGTTTTTTGGCACTATAGTTCAGAACAAACATTGGTACCCTGCGGTAAGCATATCCACTATTGGACATCCATCAAGGTAAAGGGATTTAAGGTATTGCCATAAAGGGAGTCAATATTGTCTGTGTCTCTGTGTTGTTTGTGTCTCTCTCTTCTTCTAGCCATAGAAAAATAAATTCTTGAAGAATAGAGTACCACTAATGGGCAAGGAAAAAACCATATATTTGCCGAGAGACTTATGCATTTGATAAGAAAGACTTTAAACTGAAAATGGAAGGAAATGGAGTAAACTGCCTACATATATCAGTCAAATCATATACCCCAGAGAGTAGCAGGTACATTGTAGGAAGACTACTGGAGCTAAAGGGCAGTAATTCAAAGGAGAAATTTTCCAAGAAGGAAAGAAATAAGAACGTGAGGTCATAGGGGCCTAGAAACAAAATCACAAAGTATGAGTAATAAATAAGATAAACTAGAGAAGTTAATGAAAGGAAGTAACCTCAACCTTTTAACTATCATTTATACTTGGTGAAATCTAACTCCTGATTGGAATATGACACAAGAAAGAGAAACTATATCCCTTCCCTTAACCTTCTTCACAAAGAAATAAATATACTGAGAAAGAATTAGAGTTATACTTTAAGAAGATATGCTCGTGTAAGGAATTCCAGAGCCTGAGGTGGAACAGTTGTGGAGACTGTTTGGTGAGGAGCAATCAAAGAAGAAATACAAATGATATTCTGATGGGAATCTATCAGTCTGCCTCCAAGGAGGCTGCTTTAATGCTAGTACTCGCTAAGTTAAGGTTCAATGTAGAAATGAAATGGGGCACTAGCAAGTCATTTAACATTAAAGGATATTGTCTTTGCCCTAACACAAGAATATACAACAAGGATATAGTGGTACTTAGCTTCTCAGTAATGGGATTCCTCTGTATCTGGAAGTAAATCTGAGCTTAAGAGCAGGCTGTAGTGAAACATATTATATTTCAAGAAGTTTTACAAATCTACATAGTCAGAGCAACCCTGATGGCCTATGACTGGACATTTTATTCCACAGGTGACCAGGAAGCTACTTCTGGATAGACAAGACCAATCTTTACCTCTTTTAAAGTAAAACTCATCTCTGAGAGTGGTCGTCTAATAGGCAGAGTGGATAGAGTGCTGGGTCTAGAGTCAGGAAAAATTTTCTTACTGAGTTCAAATCTGACCTCAGACACTTGTTAGTTGTATAACCCTGGGCAAGTCACTTAACTATGCCTCATTTTTCTCAACTGTAAAATCAACCAGAGAAGGAAGTGGCAAATCACTCCAGTATCTTTGCTAAGAAAACCCCAAAAGGCGTCACAAAAGATTCGAAAATAACTAAACAATAACAGCAATAATCCCTGTGGTTAGGGAAGGACAGGGGCCTGCTCCTTTGTAGTTTCTGGGTGATGACAAAGCAGTCAAATTACAGAAATGCTTGTAAATGTGAATCTTAACATACCACCAAACAAAAATGAGGAAATAGATGAAGAGGATAGGGAAGAAACCTGACATGATATGGTAGTGATATTAGACATAATTAAAAAACAATTGATGGAAATTTCATGTAATAAAAGCACAGGTACTGATAAATTATTGACTTACCTTAATGATAATTCTATTGTCCAAAACCAAAAATCCAAGAATGGCTATTTTTGACCTGATCCAGAGTAACACAATGAAACTTGTTGCTGGAGTAAAAATGAAAGAATCTTAAGGGAAAGTGACTATGTCATCTTGGTTTTCATGATAGAGGATAGGAAAGTCATATATTAAGTTCTGATTTTTTGAGAAGAGATTCTGTCAAGCCCAGAGAAAGAACAGAAAGGATATAGGAAAAGCTGGTCTATGAGGAATTGGAAATCCTCAAGAATAACATTCTGATAATATTAACACAAAGTATTCTATTAAATAAGGGGAAGCTATCTAAAAGGAATGGTGTGACTATTGAGAATGTGGTGACTGACAATTTAAAAAAAAACACGTAAGATATGCAAAGACTGGCATATAACCAAAGAATACAATCTAACTCAACAGATATGTATCAAACACTGATAGTGTGAAAGTTAATAGAAAAGCAAGGACAGAAATCAAACAACCCCTCCCGTGAAGAAATTTATATATTATGGAAATAACATACACATGTACATGTAAAGCCCAGGAAATATGAGTGAGAGAGTACTAATAAGTAAGGATATCAGGGAAGGCTTTGTGGAAGAGGTAGACTGAGATGCACTGTCAAAGAGAGAGTGCATGCAATGAGACTTTTTGGTCATCTCATTTTCCCAGGGTTCACAATCGATTTAAGATAAAAGTCAAGTATGGAAATAAACCATTGCAATCCATGTGCCAACATCTGTTAAGGAAGATAAAGTGATCAGCAAATGCTACAAAATATTACAGTCCTCGAAACCAGGAAACATATGTATTGATAATGATTCCACTGAATGGAGGTGCAATGGAGAATGATGAAAAATATTTGGAGACAAGAACAGATTTAGGATTAAGAGATCAAAAATATGTGAAATGTAAGAATACTGAGGTCAGGGACTATTTTGTTTTTGTCTTTGTGTCTTCCAAACCCAGTGCAGTTTATAAAGTATAGTATCTGATCAATAAAGGTTTGATTGCTATAAAGTACAATAAATGTTCAGATCAGTATCACATGAATACTTATTTTTCAAGAAAAGGGTTGGAAAGTGTTTACCACGGAAGGCCCTGAACAGACATCATATCACAATAAAAAGTGTAAGGATGGAGTTCTTCACCCAGCCTAAATAATTAATCAATCACTAAACATGATGAGTTATCACTTTAGCCACATATACTCTATACATATGCCTCATTGTCGTCATATTCTAAGTCAAAGTCTACTCTTCCCCTAGACTCTTTATGTATTTGCAAGAGAGTGCCCCAAACTTTTTTGTGGAAATATTTCTGTAATAACTGTCATTACTTTAATTGATTGGCAAACAACTTTGCCAAAATTTAATTGATGCTGCTGACTTATAATCAAAGAGAAATACATTGGTTGGGGCTTGTGAGTGATAGAATCCCAGAGACCCACCCACAAGGTTTCTCTCCAGACCTGTCAGGGAGAAGTAGTCCTTTCATCTACTGATTTAGTTTTGTAACAAACCCAGAAGAGTTGCTACAAAAGTAAATTGAATGTGTCTTAATTTACAGAAGGTTACTTCTTTTAGTAATGTGGTAATGTGGTAAATTAAGATACATTCAATGTTTCACCATGTTACAAATTAGTTACATATATATGCTTTCCAACATTAAAAAAATGTTTCTTTGTTACATTTAAGTTAAGTCCTTCTCTCCTTCCCTCCCACTCATTAGAGAAGGCACTGTGACAAAAAGATACATATAGACATAGATACACATACTGTGTTTTATTTGAATTTATCAGTTCTTTCTCTGGAGGTAGGCATAAGCAAGCCATTTTTAAAACAATATTTCTGTTGCTATATATAATGCTCTCTTGGTTCTGCTCATTTCACTTTTCATAATTTTTTCTGGGTCTTTCCATGTATTCTCAAAATTAACCTGTCTTAATAATGTTGGAAAGCTTAAGAAATGGTCAAATCAAAAAAAAAATATAAAGATGCAAAAAGTATAGTATTTTTATTTAAATAAGCTCTTCGTTCTGAACATGAGAAATAAATCTAAAACTATTTATTCTAATTATACAATTTCTTTTTGATTCCAAGGCAGAAGAGTGCTAATGACTAACTCAAAGTCACCCAGCAAGGAAGTGTCTGAGGAGAGAGATTTAAACCAATACCTCTCTTCTCTGAACTTGCCTCTCAATCAACTGAGTCTTATAACTGCCTCCCTAAAGTATAGAAGATAGATTCTACAGAAAGGGGCTCAAAAAAGCCCATAAAACAATTTAGTCATCAAATCTTTTATATCATAGCCAAATGAAAAGATAGAGCAGCTTTTGGAAATGCCAGTGTACAGAATAAGCTAACTGGCAAATATTCTAGAGGAGCATGATAAAAGATTGGGAGAAATATACTGTCCCTAAAAATTGGAAAACAGTGAAGGAAAAAAATGAGCCTGCAGAAGATTTGGCATAACACCCACCTAAGCAAGGTCATCCAAAGAGAATATATAGCTAAAATGGAAAGGAAGACAACAAATAGATGCCCCAAAATGTATTAAATTTGCCAAGACTTCTATAGTAAACTATATTCATCTTGGATTGTGTAATATATTTTGAATTTCAGCATATGATGTTGCTTAGTAAGAAATTGGAAATGGTACTTAAGAAGATGAAGTTGGAATATATACATTGACCTCATCTAGTACACATTAAAAAAAATCAAAGGCAATACGTAGCACCATGAATAGAGCCAGGAAAACTCAAGTTCAAATCCAGGCTCAGAAATTTACCAACAATGTGACTGGATAAATCACTTAATCTTTGTCTGCCTCAGTTTTCACAACTATAAAATGAATGTTATTAGTACCTACCTCATAGGGTTGATGTGTAAAGCAAATTAAATAATATTTGTAAAACATTAGTTCAATACATGCTACATAGCAGTAACTTAGTAAATGCTATTCCTTTCATCTTCCCTTATTCCTAATCTGTCTTGGAATGACATAATTTGGAAGATGCTGAAGGGTCAAAAGCCACCCTGAAAAGAGGGGGGGGGGACTGAAAGAAGAGAATAAGTAAAAGGTAGCAACATCATCCTGCCCACCCATCCCCAAAAGCCATCAAAATGGTGCCTAATCCTCCCAATCTCTATGTCCATTGATCATTTCTATAAAATCTATATGATAATAGTTGGGGCATGGAGGACATCTTTGCTTCTGAAAATTCTTCTCTCTTCCTCTCATATTTTCAACAATTTCCTGTATCATGTCTTCACAGTCACATAATTGATTAAAAGGTGAGCATAATGCAAAATGCATTTGGATTCTGTCCAAATCCAAATGGAAGAGGGACTCCCTATGGATGATGAAGACATCCAGATTCTACAACTTATAGGTAACATTGTCTTATTCTATCAGCCCTGGAATAACACAAAACCTTTTCAGTAAGATCCCAGGCCAGTCAGCCTAACAATAAATGCCAGAATAATCAAGGGAATGAAGAACACATGAGGAAGGCACACATATATGTGTACAAATTTACACACACATAAATACACGTGTGTCTATGTGTACATAAACAGCATATATTTCTTAGCTAAGCACTGCAAAAAAACTTGGAGACTTGTTAATAGAAACCCTCCTCAAAACTGACATCAGCTCATGATTGACGATTCTTTGGTTTCGGTCATTCAACCAGTTTGAAATCCAGCTGTTCAGATTATTATCTAGTCCATATCTCTTCAACTTGATCACTAGGAGAGCATGAGAATCTTTGCCAAATGCCCTACTGAAGTCTAGACATACTGTATTTCTCACATGCCCTCTATCCACTTGTCTAGATAGTGAGTCAAACAAAGAAATAAAACTATCCTGGAATGATCTGTCCTTTGTTTCAATGGTTCTAAATGCACTGTAGAAAGGTGGGAAAGTTCTGCTCCAAGGGAATATTTAGTATGAGAATTCAGGCTGAGAACTAACAACACATTTGTAGGAAAGAAAGAAGGAAGGAAGGAAGGAAGGAAGGAAGAAAGGAAGGAAGGAAGGAAGGAAGGAAGGAAGGAAGGAAGGAAGGAAGGAAGGGAAAAATTATTAATCATCTACTACATACCAGGTAAACTGTCTTAAGCACTATAAATATTGTCTCATTTGATCCTTAGTACATACAAATGATAGAATAAATAGCAGGAGACCTGATTTAAGAAGGGAAGGGTATTTAGATTATATTTTAAGTGAGGTGACTATTAAAGAAAACAACTTCATGAGTAAAAACTCAGATGCATGAAGTGACAACAATGGATAATGGAATGTATATGTGGCCCAGTTTAAAAATACAGAATTTCATAATTACCTCATTGATAAAATGAGGCACTGATTAATTTTACAGGACCTAAAACCTCAAATTGATGAAATTATCACTCTGAAGTAAATCACCCTCTAGCTTTTCATCTGATTCCTAAAATCTCCTCTAGTTTTTATCGTTGACTATTTTTGGTAAAGCAACAATCCACAGAATTTTTTTGCCTAAATTAATTTATTATTAATAAAATAATAATTAAAGTAAGGGGCCTTGCTTCATCAATTTCTTTATTAAATCACATTGTGAAGAATCTCTACTTAACAAGGTATGACATGCAATTGGATGGAGGTCTTCTACAGCTTATCCCTCATTACCAATAGATGGAACAGACAAATTGATGTGAACAAAAAGATAATAGGAAGCCGGACTAGATCTGGGAAATCGAAGCATTTTTAATGAACCCAAGCTTCTTCTGGAAACAAAAGTCCATCTTCTTAACATCAATATTCTCGTAATTCTGTTGTGAGTCATGAAATTCCACAGTCTGCAAAAAAAAAAAATGAAGCTGAGGGTCTTCCAAAGGGTAAAGCCTTGGTGTATAGACATTGAGGAGGCTACAAAATATTGTCAATCAAGAATTAGTTCGAAGTGGAGAAAAAGAGATAATGTATGGCAAAAAAGGGAGGGTAAGAGGAACAGCCAATGCACAACCTAACTGGATCATTGATATCCGTGAAAGGTCATAAGATTCAAACAAAAGTCCCTAAAACCTTAGGTAAACCCATTCTGGAAGATTTATAAGAGAACATGAGCATGAGTCACATGGCATGAGAAGGTCAATAGACAAGATACACCATTAGAAGGTCTATCCACATGGATGAGATCCTAGGTCCATAGAAGTGTATATGAAAAGCTGCCCCTGCCTGTGGATGTGAATTTTGGGTTTCTGTGCCTTTGCAGAAGCTATCATCATTCTCAGAATGCTTTCCAGCTCACTTCTGCTGTTCTGTAGGATACAATTGAATTGTCACTTCTTTCACTTTGCACTCATTGGTCTTGCCAGATCAGAGTCCACCTCATCCCATCAAATACCTCTGGATATAGTTGGTATTGATCGATCTGTTGGCATGTTTTCCTCACTACCACCTCCACAGGATAATGTAATCCCTTTGGCAGGGTGAGCATAATATCAGCATCCTATTATGTTCAGGTTTGATGATGGAGTAAAATGAGCACCGGAGAAATCATTGAACAGTCACCAAAAAAGGTTTACTTCACCCTAACATAGCAAAGACATGCAACAAAGTTTCCATGGCACTTAGTTTTTCTGGTCTCCATATGGAAATGCATCTGGTCAGAAGTGCAACATATGGTGACTCACATGATCTTCAGAAATCTATCAAGTCAAAAGGGATTCAGGTCCTTGTGGGTGAGACTTTTATGCCCTTAGGTGACCAAGAAGCTAACATCGAGGGAGGCAGGAGGCAAGCAAATCCCAGGGACAGCTTTGTGGCCCTTTGGGGGGAAATTAATCCCTATTCCAGAGAAACAGGGGAACTTTAATCCCATCATCTCCCGTTGTCTTCATATTTCCAGAATCTGACCCAATCTGACCCAATACATTTCAGTAAATACTGATTAGACTTAACTGAATGGCTGCCAAAGCCTCAGACTATGGCTTTGCTTTAAAAAATGAATTGGTAAAAACGACTTTATTTTATTACCTACAACTAGTTTCTCAAATGATGTATTTTGGATTGTTCAGATAACCCACTAAAATGGTTCCCTTTTCTACCCCAAACAGAAAGTAGAGGCGGAACCCGCTCTATTCTGTAAAGATTCTGTTCTTTGATAGGACATAGCAAAGCATTGGCTGATCATTGGGCTGGTTTTATCAGCATCACTGAGAGTAGAAAAGAGCCTTCCCTTTACTTTCACATCAAACAGCTCCGGTACCCTCATCGCAATTCACTTTGGCATCTTGCACAAAGTCCCTCAGGTGGACAGAGCTCCTGCACAGCTTTCACTAAAGCCTCAAGGAACATCCTTTTTGCCTAGGCAATACCACTTCTGTTAATGTCCACCAAGAAAAAGGAGGATTGCTCGTCTGCTGACAATACACCACCACAGAGTGCCTATTTTTTTTATTTCGAGTCCCCAGTGCTCAACAAAGGAAGATAGAATTGCACTCTGGGATACAGAGTTGCCAAAATTCTCATAGAGATTGTTCCTAGTCAATGATGATGGTTGAATGAGGCTTCTCAGAACTCAGTATTCTGTGTGCTACATGAAAGAGGAGACATTCTGCTTAGGACACTGGGAAGGTGAGGAAAGAGATTTAAGTAGTACAGGTACACACAGAAGAAACTCGGGCTGCAAGAAAAATGATTGTGATCTGTTGCTAGATTGAAGCTACTAGGCAAAGTCAGTGTCAAATCTATAGAGTCATGGGCTACTTCCTGAATGTTAATTATACTGATCCACCCCAGGCCACCCTCATCTATCCAATGGATATAGAAAAAATGGGGAAACTGAGCAAGGTATACCAAAAGACTGAAAGTACCTTCTGAAGGTTGTCAGAAATTACATTAAATACTTGTGATCACCTTAACATGTCAAGAAAGAAGCAAATACAGTTGACTTTGAGTTGAAAGGGACTCTAGAAATCACCCAATCCAATTATCTTATTTCACAGATGAGGATACTAAGTGACTTAGCCAAGGTCATGCAGTAAGAACCGAATGAAGCTGAGATTTGTACCTAGATTCTCGGACTCCTGATCCACTGGATCTATTAGTTAATTTAGACATTCTCCTCCTCTTAAGATGCTAATTCTTTAGGGAAGGGCAGGTGGAGTCCACACTTACTTACATGTTAGTGGGAATTAATTTGATCATTTGCTTTCCTCTTAGAGGAGGCTAAGAGACTGTAGTAACTAGAATGCCAGACTTGAAGGTAGCTGTTTATTAGTTGTGACTTTAGGCAAGTCACTAAACTTCTGGGTTTCAGATTTCCTCATCTGGTATAGCATCTACCTTCGAGGCTTACTGTAAGGCTCAAATGAGAATATGCACACAAACACATAATGTGTGTGCATGTATGGGTATGCAGAACTATGTCTATGTGCACATACATGTATGCCTACAGATAATGAGGTCATTCACTCCTCGTACATACTATGTACACATTGCATCTACCTCTGCGTATGCTCTGTGCACCCACAGTACACCTGTAGCATGAATACAAATAGGAGATCTCATTTTTATACATATGTATGAGTTAATCTGTTTCCTGCCCCCAGACCGTCCCCACCTCCCCCAGCACTCTTCTCCCTAATATTGGTCCACACTGCTTATGGGCTTCCGAGCCTGAGCCAGAGTGGTTCTTAGTGCCCATGGCCCTGCCTCACCTCTCCCATGCACTGCCTGCCTCCCTCCCTCCCCACTCAAGCCCCCAGCTGTCCTCGTGCCATCTCACTCTGCCCTCTCCCTGCATTATGAAAGTGTGATGGCAGGATTTGAACTCAAGTCTTCCTAAATTCATCTTCTTTCTATCCACTGTGCCACCTTGGGGTCTCTAAGGTACTGTTTTGTTTTTTTTTAGTTTGGAGGAGGTAATTAAGGCATGATGGAAGGCATTGAAAGGAAGTCAAGAAGCCAGTGACACCTACATGCATTTTTTGCCAATCTCTAGCCTGCATTTGAAATATTTTGAGGTTTTTGCCTACCCAGACAAAGCTTGATTTAACATAATATTTACAAAATCAGACTCTGCCTGAGTAGAAGCTCTCCATTTCTTCTAGCAGCTCCTATTTTCCTCTTCACAAAAGGATAAAAAGCTGACGGTTGCATTAATTTCCTCAGAAGATGGATGCTAGAGTTTATTAAGAATTATGTTATCTTCTGCCAAACCATGTCAGCATCTAATTCAAATCTACTCATTCCTGGGATATCCATTTAAGAAATGCTGAATACCAGCCACATCGAGGTACTCAGCCTCTCCTCAAAATGAGCAGAAGACAAATCTTTCCCATTAAGAATAGGAAATTCTATCACTGCGGCTGCAGGCAGCTGGGAGTGGGCTGGGGGTGGTTGAAGGAGCCCTTACTACCAAGTCCCATGACTTTGAGGGAAAATGACTGCTTAAGGACACTCAGATGGTAGGAGGCAAACTTCCTTCCCTATAAAATGCAGAAGAGGTGTTTGATTCAATGATCTCTAATGTCCTTCATAGCTCTGAAATTAGGTGATTATATTTTCCCCCTTTTCCTTGTAGACATGAGTTGAATTAAAAAGTTACTGAGGTCCCTTAATAATTGGGAGAAAGGAAAGGAAAGGAAAGGAAAGGAAAGGAAAGGAAAGGAAAGG